>NW_025544811.1:0-82639 GCF_000150115.1 Histoplasma capsulatum G186AR | reverse complement strand
CCCCGTACGTTGCGGGTTATCTCATGGACGAACCATGAGAACGAAGGATTCTGTCCACCTTATTGGCCTGCCGTCCGTACGTTTCCAATTCGTTTGTCTCCACTCTTATTTGTTATGATAGACACTTTATATCTGGCGGCTGGCGTTTCATGTATAATACACATTGCCTTTTGGGATTTTTGCATATATTGGCGATAGTAGGGTGTGTAAAAAAGGAAAAAGTTAAAAAAAATTTTTTTTCAAAAAAAATGGAGAAGAAGGAGAAGCAGACAGTACAAGGGATGGGAGGGGTTGGAGTGGCCCAAAAAAATCGAGAAGCGCACATTCAGGGGGGCTCTTGTTCACAGTATGAGCACGGCGATGTATACCAGTACTTTGTAATTATAAAATCAAGCCAATCTGATCTACTACGCTTTCGATACGAAAATATATTTTTATCTACTTTGTTACCTTGGGAGCTGGGCTAGGTACTAAATAAATAATCTCCCATGGCTCAATTCTAATTTAATTTAATTTAATTTAATTTTTTTTGGCCTGTGTCACCTCCTGCATCTGACCTTTCAATAAACAAAACAAGTACAACCACCTGCCGCGCATTAACAGCAATCATTCGTTGATCTAGGCCTGTCGCGGAGGATCACAGGCAGATGACCACGTATTGACGACAAGCGAAACGCTCATTTTACAGTCGGAAAGCCGCTCATCAGCCCAAGTTGATATCCAGATTTTTGTATGTTAGATACAAACTTCCCCAACCTGCTTCTCTAATTCCTAATCGTAGGGCAATCAATGAGTTGGTGCTTCGAAACGGAGCGGAATGCTAGAGATTGTGGGACAATGAGTGAAATTGTTGGTTCCTATCTAACTAATTATTAATAACAGCGGTCGCTGCGTATAAAAACTACAAGTCAAAGCATAAAAAAAAGAGAAGAAAGGATGACAGGTACACAATTTGGATGTGGAAAGCCAGCTCTGTCACACTCATCAGATAATCTGATGACGAAACATTAGCGACCCAATTAAGGCAGGAAATCGAACGACAAAAAGAAGAAATTAAATATTAAAAGAGAGGAGCGTTTAACGACAGAAACACGGCCCGGGACAACAATAATCTTCCAGCAAAAATGAGTGAAAGTGATAAAACAATATCTAATATTGATTTTGTTTCAAAGCACTAACCGCATGTTTGTCAGCCAGTACTTGAATAGAAAGCAATCGGAAAGGATTCTGCGAGTATATACCGGGAATAAGGCTTCGAAATCGTCACTAAGAAGCACCACCGATCCCAATCTCAGAAATGTGCTCCTCCATTCGAACGAAGATATGGGTTGACTGCTGGGTTGACTGGGTTTCCTGATATTATATGCATGGCATTATTACTCCGGCGTCTCAACGTCCTCCGTCGCCTGAATCGTTCGTTCCTGCTCTGATCCCGTTGTTCGGTTCGGCTCCTCCCCTTGCCGGGGAGACGCAAGAGGCTCGTCCACGGAACACTTACATTCCGGGCATCTGCTGGCGGAGAGATAACGCCAGGCGAATGTTACGAAGTACCAGAAGTACCGGGATGTCGCTGGATTTCGCCTGTCCTCCCAGTAACGCCACCTGGTTGGCCGAACATTACGGCATTTCTTGCAGAAACGCCAGTATGTCCCATGGGAATTTTTGACTAAGTCGGGAGCATTAGCACTGACAGGTTGCCCACTTCTGAACAAGGGTAGAGGTATACCATTTGCCCGTTCGGTCCTGGATATCAGAGTAGCATCTGCGGGCGTATCCTCAGGCAAGGCTACATTAGCAGCATTGTCTGGGCCAGTAACATTATTGGGCGTAGTTGGAGCCGTAGCAGTGCCATTAGGTGCAGATTGAATGACCGCAGTATCAGCCATGATTCCTGCGAACGGGTAATGGTCCGATATTACGGTCGAGAGCGCAAACGATCGCTTCTTTGTTACGACGCGAATGCTCTTGTCGAGAACAGTGCGGGAATTTTGCAAATGTACTTCCTCTACACCTTCCAATTAATGTATGTATAGGGGTTGCAGCCTGTTTCTTCTGCCCTTAGTATTATTCGACTCGACCCCCATCACGCGTTGCACTATATCCCTCCGAAGTCTTCAAGGGTATAACTTACCTGGGAGCAGTCACAGCGCCATGAATGTCGAATAGAGCTGGGTAACTGGGGGGCCGCTGCCACAACAGCAGCTCTGTGCAATGAAGGAACGAACAACACGCAGACAACGATATTACCAGCTGCAAAAGACAGTATTGGGATCAAACGAGTGTTCTATGGGGCTGTGGATGTTGTTTGTTTTTCTGCGAGGATTGACGTCTGAGAATGGGCAGATAAACAACTGTTCGTGCACCGATGCATCGCGCTTTCCCCATATTCATTTCTACTTTTCTGAAGCTGCTGAGGCAGGAATGGGCTCTTGAACAGGAAAGAGAGAGAAAAAGAAAGAGAAAAAGAAATGCGGCAAGTATATCCCAACTAGGGATACCGATTGTTCGAGTCATTCCGCCTGCCGGATATTGCGAAACAGGATGTTATTGGAAGGTCCAGAGAGAACAAAATTCAATAAGACATGAGGTTGTATTTTGAATAGAGAAGGCGCTTCATATTCTAGATGCATAAGTGGTCGTGCCCTTAGCCTGGCTGTCCACCAAGGGGTGGAAAGGTGGAAACCGCGGTTGAGAAATCATGCATACGTTCTGCTGTACCATATGAGAATCAGGATGCTACGATCATGCTGCACGTCACTTGCATGAAAGGAGTGCTACATTTCTCATGCATTGTCCGTTGAATAAGGACGGTGGTTATGCGAGGGGATGATTTTATTCATGTAGAGGAGATTTCTGGATATTTGATTGATCTATATGCTGTCCACTTTTATTTATGCAGTGGAGACTTAACTTCAACACTAGCAATCCCCTATTCTTACCCCTGAATTCTCTGTCTGCCCGCCTACATGCCTATCTATCTACTGACCTGCTTGAATGAATGATATCCACTGATGGTATCTAGCGATGATGAATATAACAATCTCCATCATTATATTATTCCCTAATTTATGTATGATTACTCTATAATTTTTGAACTCACTGAGACAGCAGCATTTTCAGAGAAGATAGTTTTATAAGAAACTCATACTAAGATATCAGTACGAAATCAAGGCAGACAATCAATGTTAGACTGAAACAGATAATTGCTCAAAGACAAGACATGACATTGCAGAATCAAGATAATATAACATCATCAGCATTGTATCAGATTTGATCCATCTATAATTCTATGTGTATAGAACTAGCAGCTGATCCAACCTTCTAGGCGGCAGTGAATCATTCTGATATATAATCTCACCTCTATGTTCTACTGCTTTGATATCTAATTCTTCTATCCAAATCCCTTTTGACATAACACTGTATTACCTGATATAGCTCTATCCTTGTAGAGTCCTAAGGACCTCCCCTAGATAAGTAGCGAGATCCTCGACCCGCCGCTTACAATTTCTCTTTCTCTCTCTCTTCTCTTCTCTTCTCTGCACTATGTCTTGTTACTAGACCTCTTAGTTTGTTTATATAGTAATACCAAGCACCTTCTATTATTTAATTCAATCCCATAGAGAGATCCTTCCACTCTCACCACTCTTGGGAAAATATGAGACTATGCGGCTGCCATGAACATTCTCCCAAGCTCAATGCAATAAATAATGAGACCAGTTCAGAAGACGAAAATCTCATGATGGGAAGAACAGTCACAGGACAGTCTTCCTCAAGCCAGGGAAAAATTATTCCTCAGAAAAGGGAATTTGAGCCGGACTGCCTTCCTGTTTCTATGCCATCTTCCCATGATCTGACAAGCACAACTGAATCCAGATCTATCCTAGATCAGCTTCCCCACCGAGATCCAATCACCGTATTCTCGATTTCTTTGGATGTGGAAGATGTCTTTCTTCTGGGCCTTAGCTGTCGGGGGCTATGGACCCTCGTGACACCCGTAATTGCAAAACATTTTGCGGGCTACTTGGGCGTTTGGGCGGGAATTCCGGTCATTTCGGTATTGTGGGGTGTTTTTGATCAGCTTGAGCGTGGCCGTTTGATGTGCGGCGATGCTTAACCGGCGAAGACTGACTGCGGCCTCGTCCTTTTTGCTTGTCAATGAAAAATTGTGGGCGATGATATTAGGGACAGAGGAGTCCACAAATGAATGTGCGTAAATAGAGCTAACAGCCAAACATAACTACACGTGAGACACAGACGAATCTGCAAGCCGCAGGCCGTCTACGTAAAGGTGATCTGGATTGGAATAAACTGGCCGCGTCATTTCCGACTGTGGCAACATCTTGCATCAGACCCCTCTGAGCTCCCACAGCCTATCTTAAGCCTCCGAGAATTGCTTCCTTCGGTTGATCAACTGCCTTAGTTAGCTAAAGATCAGGTAAAAGCTAAGATTTAGATCTCTTACCAGCTTTTGTTGCTTCCAGTTAACAATGGTACTAATTGACCTGGGCAGATAAACAAGCCCCCTTGGAGCTGACTTGAAACCATGTTTGTCTTTCATCTCCTTGAGAGTTATCGGCTGTTTGAGTTCGTAGACGGTGACCATCTCGTACGCGAAGTCGTAGCCATCCCAGTCCTTGTGTTTGCTGTTGAATTCAGCATTACCCAGGCCGTCTTCGTCCAGAGGACGATCGCCAGGTTTTCGAGTTCGAGCGGGCTTAGTTTCACAGACATGGGTGATACTAGAGTGCGGAGCAGTCCGATAGAACCAGATTCTTTTCACACTAGGCTTGAGGCAATATTTCCTAAACTCATAATTCTTCCTTCCATCGGTAATCTGGGTCATGTAGGGGTCTTGCATGGGTAAAATAACATCGCTGGTGGCGCGTTCGCCCGGAGCCTTTTTCATGTGTGGCATCAAGAAGCCATAATGTTGTCTACATCAAATGTAGGTGTGCAGTGATGTTGAAGTCTGGGGAACTAAGTAGGTAAGGCTAGCATGGAAGATGAAGGGGAGCCTGGAATACCTCGCAACACATCTTATCAGGCCGAACAAAGAACTGATTCGCCAAGGCTGACTGCACAAGCACTCTCTTTTCCTCTCACCAACCACATCCACAACGCACACGTCTATCATCAGTGCTACAAGAGCTGCAACAGTCTTAGCCGCCCCAGTTCTTCGACAATTCATTTACGGAGTGTGTTGCATACCGCCTGAAGAAGTGGCACGGGTTCGAAACAGAAACGGCGGTTTACTTCGGGGCCAGTAAAGGCCCGCACAATAATCGCCTGTGTGAGGGATGTAAGGATGAACGCGATGGATTTGCCAAAGCAATGCGTGGGCTCTCCATCTACTAGCTCGTAAATTAGGCAGTCAAAGTCTTTTGGCTGCAGTTGGGTTGCTCGTCTAGAATCGGAAATGGGGGAACATGGGGGATTTACGAGGCAACTTATATTGCTTCCCGAGCCATGTACCGTATGTAAGAGTTGGTGGCTTCTGGCCTAGAATAAAACTTAAATCCCTTCTCGAACCCTACTGCCGAGATGTTAGACTATTTTGTGACATGAAGTTGGCGGCATCGGTAAATGCGAATTTTGGTTGCCAAATGCAACTCCACCTTGCATGCCTCTTCGGTCCAGGCCTTCATGAAAAAGTAACTCACGTTATTAAGTAGTGAGATACAGGCAAGAAGATTTTGTTCTCGCGATAGTTACAACATGTATGGTCACTTGATATCTGTTGAATATAGCGAATGAGGATGCTTATATTGATCTTGATGGCATGGTTATTTTGTATGTGATGGAGGCGTATGCACTATATCTATAAACAATTTGCTGCTCCTGGCCGGGTGAAAAAATAAATTAAAAAAATAAAAAGTAACCACAAGAATAATGGAAATAAATAAAACAGAACAAAACAAAATGTGGCATATGACGCTTGCATGTTGAAATTGAAGATGTCGTAACAGGGATGAAAAAATGATGAGGGAATCAGATAACCAAGCATAACTATCATTCATTCATCAATTGACTGGCCTAAAATACACAAGCTGATACAGAAACATATTTTCACTTATCAACTGGCTCCAATGGAGATGTAAGCAATATAGCCTCCATGTCCTTAACATCGACATCCTTTTCGACTGCTTCTATCATAAACACTGGTCATGCAGCCGGCTCATCCATGTCGCCGTGGTTGTCAGGGGGGGTATTTACAAACCCTTTCCCGGGACTTTCCCAGGTATAATTCACCCAGTCCGGCCCGAGGATTTCGCGAATCCCTTCGGCCAGCTTTAATATGCGCTGGCGTCTGTCTCGGGACCACTTGCGGTCGGCGATGTCACCGGATGGGGTAAGAGCGTTGGGAGTCTTAGACGCGGCGGTGGATGATGAAGGACTAGAGGCACCAGTTGCCACCATTGTTCCTTCGGAGAAATATTCCACCTCCTCGGAGGGGGGAGCATCGTCCTTGTCTCCTTTGTCCTCCAGGCCATCGATAATACTCCGCCACACACGAAGAGTTTCATCCAGCTCATCAATATTGCTCACACCCATGACGCTGACCCCTAGTCTCCGTCCGACACCATGTGTAATAGTAGAGGTGAATACCGGATCTGCATCCGGGAAACGCGCAAGCGGTGGCCCCAGGACACCAACAGGTGAGCCCTCACGTAACCATGACTCGAGAGCATACCGTATAGCGACAACTTCAATTTTTTCGCCCTGGTGCGCTACCCACTCACTTGCCGCAAGTATAGCATTTCGTAGTCCATCAGGCGCAGGATGGAAATCACCCATACTCCCAATTGGGACACCTTTGCGCCTCAGCAGGCCCATTCCTAGTGGGGAGGCATTGGGAACCACGTCGACTCCCGCAGCAACAAGGCGCGATAGGCCTTCCACAGCAAGTTTTGTGTTTTGCAATGTAAAATTAGCATACGACATCACGGCATCCAGCGGTTCACCAGTCTCTTCCAAAACCATCTCTGCCAGCGAACACAAAACGTCCACAGGGTACCCTGATATCCCGATATAACGGATTGACCCCTCCGCATCCCGTATTCTGCGCAACTCCACAACCGCGCCTAAAACCTCCGCCGGAGACACAAACTCGACATCATGACAGTATACGACGTCTAGGTAGGATGTGTCAAGCCGGGATAAGCTGCGTTTTATACTTTTTCGTATCCATGCCGGAGAGTAGTTGAAGGACTGTGCAGCGATGCGACCAACCTTGGTGAGCAGACGGTAGGTGTATCGCGGAAAATTGGAACGCACGAAGTAGCTGGATAGAGCACGACCCAGCAATTCCTCCGCTGGCCCGTAGTAAGGTGATGTGTCAAAAGCCCTGATACCGGCAGACAATGCGCGATGGACTATCGCAGTCGTAGCGAGGGCATATGGGTCAGCATTGTACTGTGAGTTAAAGGTCGCGGTTCCGAAAATGAGGGGCGGTAAATCCGCTGAGAGCGGCACAGAAGGTCGTCCCATGCCCCTCAGTTAATTGGTACTACTAGTATCTGCCAGACAACAGGAGCAATGAATAAGAGACGAAAGGCTGTCAGGCTATAGTGTCTGGGTAGAGAATACTTGTAATATAATAGAAGGAGGGGTAAATCTTAAGCTGCTGCTGCTGCATTGAGTAAAAATGGGCTTGAATTAGGGAGCGTGTGAGGCAAAAGGCCAAGCAACGAGGGAAAACCTCAACTGACCCTCCTCGCCCTGAAGGGAACGGAGGAACAAGAGTGCGATATGCCAGAGTCCACTTTGTCCTGTCTTTGACCTATTTTGACATATTTTGATCTATTTTGCTTTTTTTCTCGGGAAGACCACCATGGAACGCGGGAAGGGCAACCCGTTGATTCTATTCACATTATGCTTGAGTCTCAAATCTTCTGTACTCAAGTCTAAATATTAGATTCTACTGATCACTATAGATCTTGATAATCACTTACTGTTTCAATTTAATTTCAGTTATATTCATATTTAATCTTCTTATATCCTAGCTATAGGATGTTGGAGAACTTGAGTGATCTTGCTCACTAACTTGCTAAGCAATGCACTGGCCCAAGCGAGGAATCCTCATCTTCTTACCTATGTTCCTTCTCCTGCTCCTACTAGTTAATTCTCTTTAACAGTCAGCGCTCCCCATCGGCTTTCTATTACTATTAGTATCCTCTACCACGGATTATTCACCAACTGGAAGCTTTATCTCTCCAAACTTACATTCACAAGAGCGCCTAGACGGCGTCGTCGACGTCACCTACCTAGGGCAATCATATTTTGAACCGGAAGCAGTGGACGCTCTTACAGTGGCTGTCGTGGGTCACGATGGAGAAACGTTGAAGGAAAGAATCGATCGCACCCTGGAGGAACGGTTGAGCCGTCCCTCGAAATGAAGCAGTGTTTGATATTAAATTAACCCCAAAAGACTATCCAAAGACTTTAAATCAAGTCGCTAGTCTCGAACATGTGGGCTGAAATTGAAGAGCGAAGAGGACCCTTGGGATGGATCAGGAAATGGGCCTCTTGAGGTCGGCAGGCAAGAAGGGCAAGGAAAAGCTGAAGACCTGAGGACAACACAACGACGCGACAGTATGGGTCTCTAATCACAGATCGCAGTGTTCCACCGAGGATGTGCGGATTATATTATCATATGTCATGCAATGTAGTTATTCGATATTTTTATATGAAAATTGGTGGTTCTTGGCTGTGTGTAACGAGGCTCCCTCCCCGCCCCTCGGGCCATGCAGCGATCACATTTGTTTCAGATTTACATAGTTCTTTAATGTTGTGTGACAGGTCTGATAAAATCCCCGATCGAAATGCGAGAGGCAGTTCTCTGTGCCGCCTGTCGAAGCAAATTTCAAGCAGGCGAGTTCCAAGGGTTCCAAGATTGATGCAGGATTTGCCTGCAGCGTAAAAACGAAAGGAGGACTGCATGCTAAATTAGTTGCCCAACTGGTTGGCTGCCCCCTAAAACTTTGTCGAAGCCTCTCCTGAATAGTTCCAACAAGCTAACGTTTTAGCTTGTGAGTGAGCTAGCCCCGCTGATCTCAACATACTAGCTTGAGCTCGGCCCTCGAAAAAGCTCGTCTTCCATCCAGGAAAACAGGATGTAGCTGTGATTTGCAACATCCCCGCGCATATACATACTGCGTACGGAGTAATTGAAAGACCAACACTCTCCGGGTAATTGAATGGAACAATGAATAGAAAACCAGCGGTCAATGGGTTCAATAACAGTACTTATTTCTGACGCCGCACATCGCAAGCACGAGCATGACGTTTAGGAGTACAGAAACGTTCGCACTCGGTGCAGATCTTCGCCCGGCGCGTGGTGGCCGTTTGGCGATTTGCATTTTGTAATTTTGAATTTTTTCTTTGCCTTCGTCTTTCGAGAGGCGAGCTGAGAGAAGAGGCATGTTCAGAAGTGCATGAAAGTCATATATTCCTGTGGTGAGTACCCCCCCTGCCCTCCAAATCCTCTTATTTATATGCCTTCGATGCCCTAAGCAGAGTCCACGTTGCTGAGAATTAGCTGTGCTTAGTCTATCTCTACTCTTTTGACACTATCATAGGTATGATTTCTTCCCACCTTCTCGGTTTTACCACACGTATTCTTTTCCAGCCCGTCTGATTAAGCTACCACAGTTGAATCTCATCGCCCAATTCCAACCACCCTGCCGGCTACCAGAATCGGAAGACACGCGAATATGAAGCTTACCTGGGTGTTTACTGTCCTCTTCGCGGGCATTGTGACAGCGAGTCCGATCATAGGTGAAGAAATGAGCCCAGCTAGACGGGATAATGCGGTGCGTTTTCAACAGTACTGAATTGTGGCTCTTTCGATATCCCGCCTGCGTGAAATATTCGGGGCGGGCGAGAGATACTGTGATCTTGGTGCTAAAGGTGAAATAGATGGCGCTCGATAACCGTTGCCAAAGCAAGGAGACGCAGTGCGGAAGTGGGAAGGATTGTGCTGATGGATGCTTCTGTGATGCTGTGGTGAGTTAATAATAGTATCATTATCCTTCATTTCTCCCCCGTCTCGCCCCACGGAAGGGTGGAATAGAGATTCGGGAACGGTTACCACAGGGCATAAGAGGAATTGTGATGAAATGAAAGAGGAGAACGAAATAGCGAGGTCTCGAGCTAATGTTTTTTTTTTTTTTTTTCATTTAAAAAAACAATAGAGAAATATCTGTGTCAACAAGTAAATGGGTTGGGGCGAAAAAAAAGGGGGTCCTGTCAGCGACGACAGCAACTACATCCTGAGGCACCATAGCAGTTAGTGATGTCTGGTCCTGTGAATTCTTCAACAGTTCAGAGGAGAATTCAAAAAACTCGGGATATGGGATGAGAAATTGGCGATTAAATCGAGGCTTGGGGCAGATTTTCGTTGTTTTTTGTTTTTTGTTTTTGTTTTTTTTTTGGCCCTCAGTGTACTATTTACTATCCATGACCATTCATTCTTATGTCCTCTGATCAACTCGTTAGAAAAAGATAATAGGAACAAGAATAATAAGAATAGAAATAACAATGTAAGATCTCAAGACAAAACAGCAATACAAAAGCGTAGCCGGCTTCTTTACAAGGACAAGATTGCTATTGTGAAAAAGCAGGAGTGCTGAGAAAAGTTAGCCTAGGACAAGTAACCTTTCAGAGAACGGTTGCATGCTTTAAGCACTCCTCTCCATATGCCTGCATCTAGCAGGCTATATGGTGAGAAGGAAGGTAGGGAGGTTGGCGAGTCCCGGGGAACGAACTGGGAGGTGGAGGGGGGGGCGGGGGAAGAAAGTGGACGACCGTGACAAAAGGGTACTTAGCCTTTATTATTGCATTGTGCCGGAATTCTTTGGGTGGATTGCTTCATGACGTTAATCGTGATATTTGATCTACTTTGTTGATTTCTGGGAGGAAAATCGTCAAATGGTTTACTCGATCCAATTAATCCAAGTAGGCCGTGGCATTTTCCAATGGAAGAGGAGTGGGAGAGGAAAGTCGGAAGACAATGCACGAAGAGAATGCCCGTAGGACCGGATGCTTGTTCTATATGTGTTAATTATTCTTAACGTTATGGTAGGATTTTCGGGCCCTGTTCGATTGTCAGTTGATTGAAGCTAGGCGGGAACCTAGTACCTAGCGAAGACGAGCTGGAGAATGGAGAAACAATGGCGTGGTAAGGAATGATTACCACAATGCGATATGTGGAGCAGGGCCGTGAGCCAAAATAAAATATGTCATGTTAATTGGGTGTATCAGTGAAAGGAATCCGTCCGGTGCGCTATAGCACAGAACCACGATGAGTAGCAAAATCAAGTCAATCCTCCGTCCTGCCGGTACCATTTGCCTGTAGTTAATATTTATGGGTATCATGCTAGTATAATCATACAGAAGCGCCGTTTGAGCTGGAAAGACGAGAAGGCAAAAGAAAATAAAGGCGAAGGATAGAGAAAAGGGAATTAATAAGTCATAAAGGCCTACATAAATGGGCGCAAGGCGCTCGCGGAAATCCCGAGAAGGATTGGAAGCCATCGAACGAAGTCAAAGCTGAAGACAAGATGTCCAGTGTGCATGAGACGTTGATTCGATGCCAACGGGACACAGAACAAATTGGCCTGTAGGCAGCCGGCTTAGTCGGCTGCATATATTCACTGTAGAAGTGCCTTTTCCCTTCGGCATAAGTCGCGGTCCATTTCTGCAATTGAGGAATACCCTCCAATTTTCACAGCAGCTTCGAGGTTCACAAACTTCGGAACCTTTAAGGTAGGTCGAAGCTTCCTAAGTCGATTGGCGCGATCTAATGCCGCGGACTGCTTTTTAGATAGCTTGGGAGCTTGTGATGAATCATCATTGTGCTCCTTACCTTTCGCAGTCACAATCGGTGGTTCTTCCGGTGGAGGTGGCGGAGGAACTTCTGGAGCCTCTGGAGGAGGGCTGTCGGGAGGAGGAGGCTGGAAGAAGTGCGTAAATCGAGGATCATTTTCACATAAGCTGGCAAGATGTGCGCGCTGACGATCGTATGATTCATAGTTAGCGCCAACAACTAAGCCCAGAAAGCTACTCATGTCTTTCCGTGGTGAAAAAGCTGCGTGCACTAGTTCTTGCTTAAGAGTTTGATAGGCATCCGCAAAAGCCCTGAAGATCAATGGAATCTCCTTTGTTCCTCCTGAGATATCATTATGAGGATTGTTTGGGTCCAAAATTGCAAGTCGCTGCTGCTTGTTGGCTTGATAAATGCCAAGGAGTTTCTGTGGCGGAGGGAGGGGTTAGCTTTTATAAACTTCAAAAAGGGAGATTAGTTGATACCTTATCGAAATAGCCCGGCGGATCAAATTGTATGCCAACCGTCCTGGAATCAAATTTATTACCATAAAAATCGAAGAAGTCCATGAGAACACCACCCAGGTTAGGCTCTGCGCCACTGTAGGGGAGGTGCTGGAGGAGGCTAGTGACTAAACAAATGATTGAAAATCCACCCAAACCACCAGTTGCTACCTCGTTGAGGCCGCGTAGTAGCAGAAATTGCTTTACCACGGAGACAATAACAGGCATAGCAGGAAATTGAGATTTCCAAACCTGAAATGTTTTGTTCGCTGCTATGCCAGTGGAGTTGTCGAATGACAAATCCACTTTCAAGCCTGTAAGCCTGTCTACGAATTTTATAATAGGGACCTTAGCATGAGCAATGGTTTCAACGGATCCGGGGACAGCGATGTCGAGATCTTTCAGATATGCAGCAAACGAGTGTATTTCACGCGGCCGTTGACAAAGGACTTTGCGATCTTGTCGAACAAACTGTCTTGAGCACAAGACAAGATCCATATCTGCGGTCGGAAGATAGAGGCCAGAGGCGAAGGAGCCAAAAGCACAAAGCTGGGAGCCATAATGTCTTCTTTCAAAGTGGCGCTGAAGCCGTTCGACCAAGTCATTCCTAATCGAATGCTCGAAAGACTTGGGCTTAACCCAGTGGTAAAAGCTAAGTATCTCGTTGTGCAACCTGCCGAAGACGAGGTGTTAGCACTGTAATGCTAACCGTGGCGTTGATTTAGCTTACCTAGATCCTAAGTGGAGAGTGGAAGGACCCGAGGAATCCATCCAAGGAGTTGGGTTCTGGTCTTCGAACGGTTTCCATTTAAGAAGGATGGATCCATCAGAGTTAAAGAACTTCCCTTGTGCCCCACCGCGCCTGGGCTGCTCGATAATTTCATCGTCACGGGTTCGCTTTCTGCTACCAAGGGCCGGGTCACTATCCCGATTCATCAAGCTTTTTGGGCCTCGAGGTGCTTTTCCAGGGGGTTCATCCATCTCGACGTCATCCGTGCCGAAGGATATAAAATCATCATTCAAAACGACGGCGTTGTGCTCTTCAGGTTTGGGTTGTGGGGACAATTGTATTCTTGCCTTGCGGATCAGCTTTACAAAGTCTTTCCTCTTCCCTAGGTTCTCATCTGATGGAGGTAAAACGGTGTATGGGTCTGGGTTCGACCATTTGGGGGCGTTTGCAGCGAGCCCGGTGTTAGACTCGAGAGCTTGCTTTTTTCGCGGTGGTTTGGCCGCTTCATCTGTAGAGGAAACCTCCATCTCCGCTTCATCGCTATCGGTTAACTCTTCTAGAGACATAAACTTTCTTCTTTTTTGATCTTCGTTTTGCGGGTAACATAATAATTCAGGTGTCGTTTCACTTGGTGACATCAATAATAATGGTCTCGCGGAAGTCTTGGGGAACCGAGATCGAAAGGTGAATTCAGGCTGTTCACGGGGTCTTCCTCCTTGCCTGTTCCCGCGAAACTCGAACTGTGGAGGCATGGTGGGGGTTTCCTCGTAGTCGGCAGTACCCCAAGTTCCTTTGCAATGCGCAACTACAGAGTGTGTCGATGGTCGGAGGAAGTTGGAGTTGTCGAGGATTTTGGTTTGAGTGAGGTGGCAGTTTCGTGAGAAGGCGGTGAAGAAATTTATTTAGATAAAAGTAACTAACTACATAGTTACCCCGTTAGTTATCCATAAAAGATTTTTTAGGAATTCATATGGTATAATATACTAAATTTTGAAATGAAATAATACAATAAATATAGTTATAACAAGTTATTAAATTTTACAAAATGTTAGCTAAAAAATAAAATATATATATTATATTTTTATTTCAAAATTGATGGTGGAAGGTTGGCACATTGTAACTATCTAGTGGGTCAAAGGGCACAAGCGGCATAGTATATGTGGTCAGCAATTCAAGGAGGGATGGCCTGATAGGGGTACGTCTATTAATTTTTCTTAAATCGGTGATTGTGTGTGAGCCTATTTCTTCCATTTTTCCCCAGCTGACAGCGTGGCACAAGGATGATCAAGTGTTGTGCTATTTCATCGAAGCAGCAACCAACCAACCAATCAAACAGGAAGGAAGAAAGAAATTCAGTTGTTGACAAGACTGAGGGGAGTTACGCGAGGGCTTAGTTTGAGCCGTATCCTGATTTCTGGACGCCGAGGCATGTTGTGCGGGGCTCCAAGCATTGTTGAAAGCTATACGATTGTCGAATATGATGACCGTTTCAAGTTTTGGGCTCACAAACGAAAATTGTATATATCGAAGTTGCATTTGAGGCTCTCCGTTTTCTCTGGCGAATATCATCAAGGTTGATAGAAAATGGGCGGAATCCATGCATGAAAGTTCACGCTTTGATACTAACTATCTATACGACGAACTAAGGCCTAAGGGCTGCCAATATTACGAGAAATTTGGCAGGCAACAGTCTTTTATCATTTTCCGTGCATCAAAAAAGGATCTCTGAGGTTAGTTCTGGGCTAACTCGCTTAGCAGTTGCCGAAGGAATGATGTCGATTTTGTGGATCGTTCGATATGGAAATTGATGTAGAGTCTATATCATTCCAACCCGCTGCGATTGGCACCAATTCTTGAAGTTGGAGACTGCTAACAGGTCACCTTTTCCGATTATTGCATTGTCGTCAGGCGAGAAATTATCTCATATTTCTCAAAAACAGCACAAGGAAGACTAGTAGGACTCAATTTCTCTGTTTGCGGGACAGATGTCGTCCCAAAATTCCGGAAGATTGCCGAAAATGGGAAGTTTCCGTCGTCAGAGAGAGCACTGCTTGAGAAGCATTTTCGTTACTTTCAAAGTTTTCTAGATTATGAATAGGGTGTTATTCCTCAGGAGCATGACGTCGTTTTCCTGTGAATTCTTCATCTATGTGTTGCTGAGGCTGTGATGTAGGGGATACATAGAAACAAATACGAGCTCTATATCCCCACTTACACCCACTAAACTCAATCCCTTGAGAGAGTTCCGAAAGCTATTTCTTAGGACACTCAAGTCCGCAACATGACGTTTCTTTCAGGCAGAACAATTTTAAGGAAGCACTACCTCGATAGTGGGGAAGGGAAAGTGGATGCGGACTGTGGTGCTATAACCAGCACTCAATCTCCTTCAACACATTGAACCAGCTCTCCGGCACTGAAAAAAGATAACCATATAATTGCGTCCACATATTGACATCTTCTGAAATCAAATGGCGTCCCCAAAACTTGTCACTGTTTTTGGTGCTACAGGTAGACTTTGAACTTTTACCCTCTTTCGCTCTCTTTTTTCGAACCGAGGTCCGGACAATTCTAATCTTGTTTTCCATAGGCAACCAAGGCGGATCTGTTGTCCGATCGCTTCTTCGCAATAGTGCGGCATTCCGTGTCCGAGGAATCACTCGTAACCCGACCTCCCCTAAGGCCAAGGAATTGGTTAGGGCTGGCGTTGAGGTTGTTGGCGCAGATGGATTTAAGAAGGAGGAGTTAGTGAAAGCATTCAAAGATAGCTGGGCAATATTCGCTAATACGAATTCCGACGATTCGGTGAGAGCTGCGCGGAATCCAATGGTCCATTCAAATTGAGGGTATGGTAACAATTAAATCACTAGGCTTTTGATGATCCAAACGGTCCTACGGAATTGGACCTTGGTCGCGTCATTGTCGATGCTGCAAATGAGGTTGGCGTGGAACATTTCGTGTACAGCTCCGCAGGCCATATCTATGAAATCACTAAAGGGGCTGTCAAATTGGATATGATGGACTGTTAGTGTCAATTTTCAGTGTTCCAATTTTGTTCGATATTGTCACTTATTAACCATCCGTATAGGCAAAAATAAAATCGAACAGCTTGCTCGAAATAGCCCCAATATCAAAAGTGTAACAGCTGTGTGCGCGGGCTGGTACTTCGAAAACTTTATGTCCCCGTTCATTGCAGAGGTGTTCGGCGGATTCGCCCTTGAGACGGACTCTGAAAGTTATGTCACTCTCTCGCAGCCTTTGGTTGGTGGCCCGGGCTTGGTTCCATTTATTTCAATCGAGGAAGACTTCGGAGATCTTGTCCACGGTGTTCTGCTGGACCCAGAAACCTGGGGCGGAAAAACCATCCAAGGAATTAGTCACTTAGCCACCTTTCCCGAGATCACTGAGTCTTTCACCAAAGGTATGGTTCTGTCCGTGATAATGAAATCATGTGGTACATAGATGCTAATCAGAACCTCCTGATTTCGGGTTTGCTTAGTTACGGGCAAAAAATCCCGCTACGTTCCCATAGAAACCGAACAATTCCCTACCATGGGCGGCATTAGGGCACTCGAAAGTATTAGGGACATGTATGTATTTACACAATGGGCTGGTGGTCGATATTTCGCGAATATGGAGTTTGATGTTGAGCAGGCGAAGGCCCTTAAAAAATCAGTTCAAGACGTGGTTGCTGCAGGAGATCCCAAGCCATTAATGAGCTCTGAACAATTTTTTGCTAAGATGTTCAGCGGAGACAAACCTGAGTAAATGTATCAGTCGGTTATTAGTTTGTTTGTTGCGAAGACACCATAAATTCGAGGATTTGGATTGCAGTGCATTTTGGACTTGCTTTCTTGTCAGATTTCAACATAGTTTCTGCTGTTTCGACGAGAGGTCGAACACCGCCCTACCCAGGAACTTGTCGCAAATGTTGTTAGCAAACTGTAAGCCAGGCATTCTGGAAGGTGTAATATCTCCGAGAAATGTTGTTAGGAGGGGAACAGAATCGATACCATGGGAATCTGTTCCACCTATTTAATTGCTCCTTTGAGTTCTAAATCTATTCTGGGAACTCTGTATTAAAATCGCTGTCATTTCCACTACCGAGTATCGGATACAACGCGCAATGGAAGCTCTTGCAACGTGATGATGTTGTTCAATACTAGGGTTGGTTAACCGTGTATGGGCCGCCTTTTGGGATCCTTAAGCGTATTTTGGCGCCACTTTCAAGAGAGACACAGAAGACATTCCTCCATCCCACTAGCTAGCAATAATATTTATCCAAGGGGTTAATAATTAGAACTCAGGGAAGTTCAAAACGAAGCGCGCCCTGTGAGGATTAGCTCAGGGATACCTTGCACACGCCTAGCAGTAGCAGTATATCTCAATCCCTCCATTAGGAGGAAATATAGCCTTGGGCGAATTGGCTTTATTGGCTGTTTGCTTTTTTGAAATCATGTCCATGAGGTTGAAAGGCCACTCAGCTAGTCGCGAGCGCTGGGCAGGGGGCCAGGGGGAAAAGGCGCTCTAAGCGCAACCTAACACTTGATATAGACTTCTTTTCAATGAAGTAGTTTCGCAACGGCAAATCAAGTGTGTTGTCTATCCTAGCAGCGCACTTGCACTCACGGAGAAGGGATGTAACGGAAATTTCTCCTTATTTGTCATATTTTTTTTTTAGAGAAACCTATCACGGTCATCCCGCCAATGACGTATATCTTCAAGGGGAGCAAACTCCTTTCCAGAATGAATGCAGCATTGCGGTACATCATCCTTCTACTCGGCGTGCCGAATCAAGGAAAAATGGCAGCACGGATTTCGTGTCCGTGCGATGGCGCCTCCCGAACCGTGACACTGGGCTGGTTATGAGATTCAGCGATGCACAGTCCATCCCTGCTTCCACTCTTCCTCTGTGACGCCTGTCGTCGGACAACTGGGTTACTATGCACATCCTCCTATATCCCTTTGAAACAAAGCACGCAATCATCGCCTGATATCAACGGGCTTGTCTTATCGAATACGCTCGGCCTATGGCTTCGAGCTGCTGGTTCTGTGGAACGTGTAGTGCACATTTCTTCTCTAGCTCAAGGAAACTGGAGGGTACGAGCAAAAATTCATAGCAGCGAGAGGAAATATAGAAAACAGCGAATCTCTGACGGAGTCCATAACGCATCTGTGTTTAGCCAGCGCGGTCGACAGAAACAGCTTTGGTCTGCTAGTGCTAGACGTAGCAGTTCTTTGGAGAGGAATAGAACGCTACACATGTTCTATAGGAGCTACCCGCACTGTTTCCAGCAATCGCTGCAAACCGGATGTGACACCATATATCAAACGATGATCCGCAGGAGTGCTCAATCCCTACGTCCTCCTCAGCCAAATCTTAGTGGCAAGTTGCGAGGGCAAAGGCGTCAAGTTTTTCATAACCTCCCAGGATCAACAACATCCCACCTCGCCACGTCCTCTTGGTCTGACATTTTTGGTTCCCGACCATTCCTCTACCTCGCCCTCAACAGCAGCAGTAGCAACTACTCCCAATGGCGTAAAGTGATGGCTGTGCAACAACGGGACAAAATGTCCTACCGCCCTTTGTGTTTGCAACTCCGGCTGGCGGGCATCTGGCTTCCCGATTCGCAGCTGGGCATACATTTCACGGCCAGCTATCTTCAAAAGATTGAACGGCTCGAACTTCTACGATGACTTGGGAACTCTGAAACGATATCAAACCTCTCCTAGCGTCTATGTCTATAGAAATTTTTGTGGGGTTTGCGGCGCTACGGTTTTCCGGCATTGTGATATGAGGTCGGGTATGAGTGTCAGGGGGGGACTGGCGCACGGGCTGCATTGGGAGCTGGGGCGGATTAGCTTCCAGAGGTATGCAGTGAGATACTTGAAATGGGACTTTAGTAGGCGGGGTCTGGAAGATGGATGTGATGCGGAGGCGGAAAATCACCAGATATATCGAAGAGGTTTTTAGAAGTCAATGTATGACGCATCATTGTCATGTTTGAGGTAAAGTTCTCTTATGATTGTGCTTGGAGAATAAAGTTTATTGCTCTTACGTGGGCCAACAGCGACAGATTTCATCACGTAAGTTGACTCTTCTCAATTATTATTGTATATATGCTCATGTCCGTACACCCACACTCACACGAAGAACCAAGTTTCAAAAAAGGAAAAAAAAAAAAAAAAAAAAACTCCTGTAAGCCTGCGGGTTCCAAGTTGCCGCCAAAAAAAAAGCGGCCAATGGAGATGTAGATAACGACAGCCAGAAAAGAAAAACAAATCACGCGTCGAAGGAGCCCAACTCATAATCATGGAAGGACATTAGAGGAATGCACTAATCCTGTAAAACACAAGTCCCGATGCATTCCACGAGTCGGAACAATTTCCTCTTATTTTATCCCGAATTCGAAAGATCCAGAATGTGAGTTCATATCATCGCCTCAGGCAGGCAGAATCCCCTGATTGGCGGGCGCCGACATATAATCTGCTCACTCGCTATGCAAGCAAGGCCATGGAGTGTGTGAGCTAGAGATGGTATTAGGCGTGACTTGTTTTTTGTTTGATCCTTTCTGCTATTGAGTCACTGTTCTTCTTCGGACAAAGGTATGTGACTAGGTTAATTTTATGGGCCAACAAAAAAGTTTACTAGCGGATTTGCCCCGCGTTGTCTGAGTCTATTTCCCCCTCTGTGCACACGAATATAAATAAAGCCCTGGTTCCAGTTTTGTTTCGGGGCATTTTCCTTTTGTTCTCTTCCTCCAGCGACCCCCAAGAAAACCTTTATGGAAATTCGATCATCTACCTAATACTATACCAAATATCAACCAGAGCTCTCTCAATTACCCCGCATTAATTTCATCATGGGTATGCGAATCCCCCGCTTGTCATCTTGCTCGCTCTCTGCCTAGTAGAGCTTTTGCATTATCTCATATATTCAACACCGTACTGACATGTCTGCGCCGAAAAATAGGTGAATGTGGCTGCGCTTGTGGCTCTTCCTGCCAGTGTCCCTCTGGGCAATGCAGTTGCGTAAGTGATACTCTCCACTGGGCGTACTCGGGCGTTTTATCTGACGATTAAACCTTAGAAATAAACATGCCCTTGTAATGCCCAGCCAGGCATATCTTCCTCCTTCGTTCGATTTCCAGATTCCCCGATTGATCGAGGGAGCAGGTTGTTATTATTCGACTCTCAAATGACGTGGGAAGTAGCGTTTTCCTGTTACCAGGCCTCCGTGAACGGTATACGTCAATAATCGTCATTTATTTTTCTGCTATGGAAGGGGGTGATTAGTATCTGCGGACAATATGGCTGGTGTTTTTATAGGGAGGCTATTTACCGTAGTTCCGTAAAGAAAGAGACACTTGAAACTTCTATTTGTTATTCTGTATGCGTTATAAGTCTGCCCGCCTGCAAATTTTGTGGTGCTGAGGCCCTCACCTTGCTCACCCACTTTCGCCTCTTATAAACATCAAGGGAACCTTCAGATCACTGTCCACTCGTTTTAAGGCTGAAGATGGAATAATACCTGGTATTAGATTTAATCCTTGTTCTACCAGCTGTTCAAGCTTCTTATGTTCTCAACGTTTCTAGGCGTTCATTTTTCGCTAGTAGACGTTTGAATCAAGTATCTACTTCCACAAGGGTGTCAACGAAGGTCTCATTGATTTTGACCAACAACTGATGTTCGGACGGCCGCGCTATTTTGGAAAGCCCTATTTGTACTTCCATGCGAAAGTGTTATATCTCGAGAGCATTGTGTCGTCCCAGGCTGTACTACCCATGAAACTAATGTACTTCATTCCCATGTTCATGCATCTTCTTGTAGGATGAGGCTTTTAATAAAAAACGTTGTTTCCCCCATCACATCCATGATCCCTCTACATTCCTTTGATTACGCTGCGTAGGTGTTCGTTGGCTGGGAGCGTGAATCGGCGACTTGATTGTGGGGCCAGCTCCAGCACGGTCGAATAATAGCATATTTGCGAAGTGATTCCGTCAAGAACAAATCCCGCGAGTTAATTGCTGTCCGGGGTGAGTACAGAACCGAAACAAACTCTATAATTCGGTCACAAACCTTCAATTATCCACTCTATGCGGTAGATTAGGGAAGCGGTGAGTTTGTGTCGAGCAAAATGATCCGTGAAAACATGAGATTTCTGGGCTAGATTGGATGGATGGCAATGCACGTCCCCCGTCAAGCTTCACGCGTATTTCGAAGCTCAATTTCGTGACAATGGATTCTCTTTCAGATAAAGAGCCTCAGGAACGGAGCCGTGCCCGCCATTTAGCGTTGGATATGCCCTGTCTCCATGAGCCTCTCTTACTAGAGGAGGCAAAGGATTGACTCTCTCCAGTAGTGTTGGAATTAAAACGAACCTCTGCATTGTGAAAATGAATGACTGGATCTGGACCTGTTTCTGGGCATACAAAGAGGGTGGAAGAACGTCGTTTCTGCGAAAACGTCCTCAATCCAAAGCACTCACCATTGAAAATATCTCCCTGCCAGGCCCACATAGCTGAACCCCTCTCGAATCAGCCACACTTTCATCCAGCATGAGCGCCGCCTATTTTCGAACGCAAATCCTAGGTGAGTTCATGGCACCCTTCAAAGGATGTGTATCGAATGCTAACAATTGATCGTAAAACAAACACCAAATTTCTGTATGGCCTGAGAAGCAATTTGAGATCGTAACTGGACTTGTGTTCCCGGTAATGTACGGAAACATCAAAGCAAGCAACGCCATTCTTGTAGAGATGGACGCGGAGGCTGGAGGTTTCCGAACGCTTCTTGTCGGTGACCCTAAGGAGCTTATCAATGACTCTATGGCGGAGCTGCATAGTGAAATCACGAAGATCTATGAGAAGCTCTCGGTGGGTTTGGATGAAAATGCTACCATAGAGGCCGGAGAAACGGTTATTGAAGGGGCGTTAGAATAGCGAAACGTGATGCATATTCCACTTAAATGCAATATGAACCTCGAGATAGTTTTTATTGTCATGCATAATTCGCAAAACAGGGGCAGTAGTCTCCAATATGATAATGAGATGGATGATTTTGGAGTACTTGTCGCCGACCATTCTTGACATTCGAATTCCAGCACTGTTAGCCAAGCAAATGCAATACAGGACATTGCCATGGCAATCTGTTTCCTGGCCCACCAAATTTTCGGAAAACTCCCTTCAATCAAGCCATGAGAGAGTCTTTCAAACGGCCTTCAGGGCCGTAGGCGATTTTCCACAACGAATCACCTACCAACAGCCAGAGAATCGAATCGGAACAGAGAAGTGGACTCAAATGCGCCACGTATGCAATAGGGTGTTTGAGTGGATAACGAACGATGGGAGGCTCATAGACAGAACGGGGGTATTGAGATCCCCCATCACATCATCAAAAATATAGAGAATTCCCCGGAAAAATTAATGCAGAGGAAATCCTCTGCATTAAGTTTTGCATCAATCTACCAGCCACAGATTGCGAAGACAAGTGGGCCTTTTCAGAGCGTGCAAGTTGCGTTTGTTTCTAGTTTCAAGTTTTCCACTGCGGTCAACAACAAGCAGTGTTTGTAAGGCCACTGGGCAAAAGAGCTCAATCACCACCAGCGCCATGCTGGTAGAGGGGACGAATCAATCAAACCCCCAATCGTGTTGACCTCGTTGAGGAGGGAAACACTGATTACATAAGACTCTCTCTCAATGAAATTTTTGATATACATCATTGGACACAAAACAACATCCTCTACCTAGCAGGTATCAGCTAGGCTTTCCACACGCGGCCGTGGATGGTCGGGAGAAAAGAGAGGTGCTTATCTTTGTTTTACCTTAACAGACCCTCACATCTCAACCAATATTTCCAGTTGTTTCTTTTTTTCAAAAGACAAATTTCCGACGGCCTGATCCACCTCCTTGGCAAGCCCAATCAGCAATATGGAGATAGAGGCCCAAACATGAATCACATGGACCACCTGTGAAGTATTGTATTTGTGGAAAACGCGCTTGATTGTTCTGGCTCAGCCTTGTTAACACGCAGTGGGGGTTGAGATGGCTAATTGCCATGCCACCATGCCGGAAGTCTGTTGAACATGGAGAATCGTCAGAGTCCAACCGAAGGGCGCTAACCCAAGCGGATGCTTGTCAAGGCCAATGAACATGTTTTGGTGTCTGGTTCATCCTCTTATTCTGTAGGTCGCCGTGTCGAGGACAGTGCACAATCTCTCAAAAATGGAGTTGGAAGCTAGCTGGGGTGGCATGGGGAATCGTACAAAGCTCTTTCAACAAAATGTGCGAAATGAGAAATGAAACTTGCTCTTGTGCGGCAGCTGGCAAATTGAAACTCCACATATCAGCTTTTTCGGTTTTAAGTTTTGATCCTCTCTTCCTGGAGACACGCAATTCGACCACCTCCTCTCCAATGGTTGCAGGAGGTAGCTGGGAGCCTTGCATCATGGTTCAAGGGTCACCCAACCGTTTTTCCACATTACCCATGCTAACTCTGTTTCTCACATCTTGAATTTCTGATACAAAATGCATGACAAGGACTTGTCCTTCCACAATCTGCATCCAAATCCCTCTTTGTCCAGTCAACGCCTTGTCGGATCCGCACACGTGCTATCAGAAGACGAACCATGGAACTGCGGGGGAGAGTCCGTGATGGGGGAGAAAGAACATAAATAGGGCTTCATGTCCCCCTCTTCCTCATGAGATTCTCTCTCCCATTTTCAAGGATAGCTCGTTGACCACCATACATCCAAACGCAACTTAAATATCTTACCGAATTTTCAAACAAACTCACCACTCAAACCCACCCATCCAAAAATGTCTCCCTGCAACTGCAACTGCTGCTCTGGTGACTGCAACGCCTGCGGCTGCGGCAGCTGCAGTGTAAGTTAATATAAACAGAATCTACGTTTGTGTATACTCACCTGACTTTTACAACAGCACTAAGCAGCTCCCGATGAGCTAAATTCTCTCTCTTCCACTTTTCTCCTGCCTTATATAACGTCTTTCCCCGCCGCTGAGAAGGTCTCTTAACGTATCCGAAGTCTCCTTGATCGATACGTCCATTCAAATCCCTCATACCTTAGGACGAGACTAGCGTTATATTTCCTAACGTTTCCCCCACGTCTACCCTAACTTGGATTCGTTATCAAGCAAGTTGGAAGAAAAAAAATTTCAAACCACGGAGGAAAGAGAATCAATTGCCTCAGGCTCTCGGAACCAGCATGTCCTGTTTTCTTTTATATTTTCAATTCGACATTGGTTGTTGTGTATCTTGAGCTTGCCCGGCCCTTTTTTCTGAAGGGGCCAGCAAATTCTGAAGAGCAAGTAAGGGGGTGTGCCTGTGAGCTGGTGTGCATGCGTCTGGGCTGTGTTGGGTGTTGAGATGTAGCGAATATTCAAAGACATACTTTCATTAAAGCAATGACATCTCCACCATTATTCAGAATACAACCTTAATCCCCATTCCGTACTAGGAAACATAGATGCAAATCAGCCGATTTTAGAATACCATGAGGTCACAAATGCCTTCCTCGAATGTGATGCAGCCCTATGTCGTACCTCCGTGTCATACATGTCATGTTCTCTTCCGTTCTCGCATCGGATAATAGATATGGACATCTTCCCACTGGTGCGGGGGTCCAAGCACACGGGTTTTGCGGAATGAGACGCCTCTTTCACCAAGCAAAGGGACACGGCAGGACGGTCGGTCAGTTGACCCCGCATTGTTAACTTTGGGAATTTTCTTTCTTTCTTTCTTTCTTTTAATATCATTTTTTCCATATATAAAAATGATTTCGTAGGTCAGAATAGGTCAGAATGCGAATCTTGCCGATCAAGACTAAAGTCGCGAGAAGACATCAGTCAAATGGAAGATTTCTACTAAAGTCATTGTAGAAGAGATCAATGTTCTGAAGGTTTGAGCATATAGGAGTTTTTCTTTTTCTTTTTTTTGTTTCTGAGGAAGGTTTGAAATTGGTAATGGCTCTTTTTCATGTTATTGTATTATGGCGGGCTAGCTTGTGTATCAGTTGTGGATTCTCTACCGTCATTTCAATGAGGTATCCGCACGAGCATTCAAGTCAGGAGCAGCGAAGCATGTGTAAATGGAATGATGACACAACAAAGATAAGAGCGACGAGAAACCAGCATAAAATGACACTACCAGGCTGCACAGGGAAATAGATAATCTTACTGTGAAGGAATTCAAGTCTGCTAGAAACAAGAAGAATAAAGAATAAAGGTGGAAGTAAGCACGTAAGCCCATCTAGTTTGCAACAATCCTGTGTAACTAACCAAATATTATCAAATTTTTCTGCGGTTCGTTTGTTCCCTCACAGCTCGTCTTTGCGATCATCACGGGCGGCATTGCTGTTCTTGGAAACTTCTTCACAGGCAGCTGGGGTCGTCACAAACATACTATACACGCATTTTTCGTCTTCCGTAACCTTCAAGATCTCATCCTGCTCCCCACATTCCAAAACAATCTTGGTTGAACGTGCGGGGCCATTCCAGCATGTTTGTCCGTTGGTGTATTCCAGTGCTATCTTTTTTTGAGGGACGACCTTCCCATTTGAGTCCTGCTCATCGACAGTAATTGTAGTAAACGCAGAAAAGGTGCCCATTGTTGTGGTGGATCCGCCTTTCTTGGGTATTTGTTTCGTTTTCTCCATCCAACAGAGTTCATAGGTATATTCACCAGAGTCCTTAGATATGCATGAGCCCTTCAGCGAGCGAAATACGGAATCACTTCCATAGTCTTTGTGAAGGTCTAATTTTTGATCCTCCAACTCAGAGCGAATTCTATTCAAGGATGATTCTTCAGTAGAAAGTGCATTCCGAGCTTCCGTCACTGCTCTGGACTCTGTGGTGCCTAAGTCGCCGCTGTTATCCGCAAGGATGCCATTTGATATTAAAAACGAGCGGAGTTGAAGAACTTTATCTTCGAAGTAGTTAATCAATGAATCGGGAAGATAGGCGGCGACTTTGTAAACTGTGGAATGTGTATTAGCATCTTCCAGCAGTAATATGGCTAACAAATAATTTTGGATAAGAAAATAAATAAACTTACGAAGACCGATTTCAGATTCTACATCTTGTTCATTTTCCCAATGATCCCAGTCAATGCCTGAATTTTCACCGTCCGGTTTGCAAATTTCATCCAGATCTCGATTTAGCGTTTCATCGCCATCGCTACCTGTATCGCCACGCGCAGCATAATCTTCCCAGGCCCGGACAGCACGCTTTACGCCTTCGTCGTTGAAATTTGGGTTGTATTCCTCCTTGAATTTTGATAGTATGGCCTCGAGTTGACTAACTCTCACCAAATTCTCATCCCTTTCCCGGCGCACCTGCACCAATGCCCCTCGCAACTCTTCGACCCTCTCCTTGGCTAGTCCAGCAAGAACATTAACTTTGCCCTTATTTTGGCCCTTCACCACTTTGCCCCTTTCGTTGGCCCGGACTGTTTCGAGAGCTTGTTCTAGGTTCTGCACCTTCAACTCTGAGGCCACAACTTCCACTTCAAGATCCGAGATGCGGTCTTCCACCTCCTTTCGTAGTTTAGCCGCAGCTTTCACAAGCTCTGCCCTCTTCTTCACCGCCGCGGTCAGGGATTTATGCCTCTTTTCTTCATTCTTTCGCCATTCTTTTCCAATCTCCTTGCACCTATTCTCACATTTTAAGCCACCAACCCGGGCCCATTCATCGCTACCGTCGCAGCACATCTCATAGTCGCAAACGCCATCATTGACTCGCTGGAACGATATGACTGATGGTCTATGACCTTTATTAACACAGTAGAATCCGGGGAGAACCGGAGTACGGTTAACCTTATCATCCTTAAAGTCAGAAGGAGAAAACTGCGATACATAGGCGCATGCCGAGGTGCCCGGTTCGTCGCTGCCATCAGGACAGTCGCAGTAATCATCGTTCACTGCGGAGAAGGGAATTTGAATGGAGGGATTAGAAATGCAGGTGAAAGTGGAAGAGTCTTTGTAATATTTACTAACTAATGTCCAGGATGATATTGATTTAATGTCAGCTAGCTACTTGCAAAATAGACCATTGCGAAGAACCAAGGAAGCAGTTTGTCAAGAGAAATGGGCTTTAAAATCAGCATTTTTGTATACACTTACACTCCGGACCTACACCCCGAGGACGCACAGAGGCATCACTTCCCACCGCACCAATGGAAGAACATATGGTTGCACCCAAAGCAACGAAAATCCTGCTGGAATGTTTCATGATGGAGGCATTGGGTCTACTGTGAAGCCTGCCTGCTCGCTTTACCACTTTCTCATTCTCTAACCTTGGGTTTGGGAGCTGGATCAACGTTGGCCTATCACACGCAGTCTTGGCCGCTGAGTAACCAATATCTCGGAACTTAAAAACTATTAACCGGTCTAACTATCAATCAACCTCTTTTGCCGTCATCACCAACTCAACATTCCATTGAAATTGCCACTGCTTGGTTGCTAATACAGAATAATACCAAACTAAAAACATGGGTAATGATGGCGGAAGGTAAGTCTATCCGTGGGTTGTGACGGAACGGCGTATTCTAACTCACATATAGTATTCCAAGGCGATGCGAACTTGTGAAGTCCGCAACACGTAATCCCACGACTACCGAGCTTAAAGAAACCCTACGCGAACACTTAGAGCATTACTGGTCGACTTGCCCTCTCTCGCATAAGCAGCTGCTTGCGCCTATTGTATCTGATTCCAGCGGAACTCTCTATAACAAGGACGCGATACTAAAGTTTCTCCTGCCGGCAGATGACACGGAAGATATTAGCTCGAAAGCCGACTGCGAAGAGATATTAAAAGGAAGAGTCAAAGGGCTTCGCGATATTGTGGAAGTAAAGTTCGAGATCGATGATGGTGGGGACGGTAAAAAGCGCAGGGTCTGTCCTATCACTCGTAAAGAGCTGGGTCCAAACGTGAAGTCAGTCTACCTAGTTCCCTGTGGCCATGCGTTCTCAGAAGAAGCGATCCGAGAAATGAAATCCGACAAATGCTTACAGGTTGGTATATCTGTCATCTCTCATTTTCATGCTATGTTGTGTGGTTCTTGATCACTGACCTATGAAATGTTATAGTGTAACGAGGGGTACCTTCTCCAAAACGTTATTCCTATTCTCCCGTCGCAGGACGCTGAAAAGAAGCGCTTGATATCTCGTGTGCAAGATTTGAATAGCCAGGGCTTGACACACTCGCTTAAGAAGGCTCCTGGCTCCAACAAGAAACGAAAGAAAAACGGGAATAGCGCTGAATCCACTGCTTCTACAACAACCGGTTCTGAACCGGCTTCTGCTCTCGATAGCGGAACAGCTACCTCCAAACATCAATCTGCACCCAGCAGTAGACCTGATAGTGTGACATCCACTCCAGCGCCTTCAGGAATTAAGAATGCTGCAACAGCGCGGCTGACAGCTCGCGTACTTGAGGAGGAGAGGGAACGCAATAAACGACGGAAAATGATAGGTGACAACGAAACAATACGAAGTCTCTTCTCGTCCGATTCTACGAGAGAGCGAGGCAAGGACTCTGATTTCATGACCAGAGGCTATTCGATACCAACGTCGGCGAAAAGATGAGACTTTTGAAACGTTGGGTAGCCTCATCATGGGTTCCTCCCTGTTCACAAGTATGCTATACCCTGCACTAGCAGCTTCTCTAGGGTTCTCGCCAGTGACCCACCTGCCGTTATATTTAGGCTGAGGTTTTCGGAGAGTTCCTTGTCCTAAACTACCTTCAATATGTTGGATGCAAAGGCTTGCGAAACTCATGCCATCCCTGGTTGATAATCTGTAGCAAGCCCACAATTTGCCCATAAGGCTTTTATGTGCTTCTATCCATCAGATCCACGCATTACAAGGAATTGGCGACACGGGTATGCGAATATGGCTGTGACCAGGTTAGGATAGATGTCCTATATGTGTGTGAGGTCGATGTTAGATGCCGCAAGTCTTCTGGTGATGACTTGAAGGTAACTTCTGGGGGCTGGTCAAATAGTTATTCTTGCCAGTTGCAAAGTTGGAACTGGCCAGAATATATATATTCTCCTTCCGCGTCTCCCTGACGGCCATGTTTGCGACCTTTTTTTCCTTTGCAGGTTGTCGTTGACTTTCGACGGGGTTTTTAAGGGATAGAACTCATGTAATGGATAAGAAGACGTTATTGGGAATTTTGTTTTACGTCGGAAGGAAACTGTGGATGTTTCCTATACTTTATCGAAATAGGAACTCCTGGGGCCTAGTTAGTTATTCGATTTCATATACTTCGGAATGACAATCTTAAATGCGGCGAGAAATCACTCCTGGGATGTAAGATGGCGTTTTCACTCTTGTCATGAACCATACTCTATCTGTGGTTAAAGCAAGCATGTATATACCTATATCTATACAAAATGATATCACAAAAGAATTGGCCAGAAAAAAAACACACACAAACAAAGTTCCCAAAGTTCCGAACGTGGATGAATAGCAAAATCCAAAAGCAAATAATCTACAACCGCGTGCCATGCGCCACGGGGAAAAAGGGGTTACACCATCCTGCCTCCTCTTCGCAGCACAGCACAGCACTGTAAAATGCTTCCCCAACCTGCATCCTCACTTTCCTCATGTCCGCACCCGACCAGTAACTGGCAATCCCCGCCTCGTTAACTCCTCCTCGATAAGCTTCCACCGCCCAATCTCCTTCTCCTTGTCGATCGGCGTGTATCGCCTATCCATGATCTTAACATTGGGCAGGCTGGTCAGACGTTCGTCCTTAAGAAGGTGCTCTGCTAGCTTCTTCGGCTTCGGCTTGGACACTTGAGTGAGGAAGCTGAGGAGTCGTGATGGCTTGGTTATTTTGGCGAGTTGGGGATCCGGGATGCGGTAGCCGGTTAATTGGCTGACTCGTTTGAGGTACTATTTTTGTGTGGTTTTGTTAGAGCTAGGTCCTCTGTGTTTAAGGTGGAGAGGACGAGGAAGGGAAAAAATGGAGAAGAAGGGGAGAGAGGAAAATCTTTCATGTGAGGCCCAATGTATGAAGTCAATTGGATGGATATGAGCGAGCTTACAGCAAATTTAAATTCCGGGTCTGTAAGAGGGATGCGGAGGAAGTCGAGATTCTTTGGGCGATAAGTTGTTGGCCCATTGGTATCCACCTCGTCCTGTTCGGCGGCAGCAAGCTGTGCTTCCTCCTCGGGCGTAATATCTTGTGTCTCACTAGATTCTGCAACAACGGTGGTTCTTTCGGCTTCTGCTTCGGCGCTACCTTCTATCGGTTCATAAAGTTGAGCAAACCATTCGTAGATAGCAGTCTTCGCTTCCTCGCCGTGGAAAGTCAGGGATGGGGTAGTTGAATCGTTCATCTTCACCTCCGCCTGGTTAATAATGGAGAGGATAGCTTCTTCGTAGCCGAGGATGTTGCAGCCGTCCGCAAGAGGCTTCTTCATGTCTTTCAATATGAGCAATTCGACCATGGCTTGATGGAGGATTTGGTAAAATTTGGTGCGGGACGTAGCTTTCTCCAGAGCCATAAATCTGCACGGGCGGGCGGTTAGACTATTATCGGGCTCATGCTTGTGGAAGGGATATTCAGAAGAATTTGGAAAATGTAGGGTTCCATGTATATTATTGAACGCAGCCATAAGATTAGGAAACCGGAAAAGAAACAAGGAAAAGGAAAAGGAAACCGCTCAAAAAAGGTAAAACGTACGGTTCGAAATAATCCTCAGCTTTAGGAGGATTCTCCCACCATTGCTCCGCACCGACCTGTCTTAAACCTTCCCAGGTATCCGCACTCTTATATTCCCCATGGGCTTTCTCTTCCGCAGTAGCAACGCGCATTCCTTGGTCCTCCTCTCCCATTTCAGATTCGAGGAGAGGGTCCGCCTGCGACAATTCCACTGGAGGTTCGACATGGTCGAGCTGGCTTTCACTTCCGTATGGATCCTTCACTCCCGGAGGCTTGTCCGTTCCCCATATCTTCCTGCGCAGCTTCTCGGTCACGGGCAAGTCGCCGTTATCGTTGTTTTGGCTGCTGTTGGATGGGTGGTACTGGCGGAATTGGAATTGGTTGACGGATCGGAGAGCCTGGGGAAGGCATTGACGTCTACAGGTCGAGCAAACGTATAATGCACTAGATATTCGAGCGGGTGCGGTTTCCAATGGAGCTAGCAGACGTGCTGGCAGCGACATTGTTGGCGTTTCGTTGACTTCGTCGTTGAAACGAATTTTTTTTTTCTTTCCATCCTCTTTTCGCTAGCAAAAGGAAGAGAAACTTCCAAGGTGGTAGGTTATTGGTCACGTGATTATTATCACCGAAGGGATGAGGAATAATCTGAAAAAATAAGTAGTAAAATAGTCATTTCAATACGGTGATTGGAAAATATATAAGTGAGGTGTGTCGTTTGACACCTTTATGCCAAACCAACTCTTTGCAGCACAATCCATCCATATCTAACACACAAGGAACGGATTCCAATTCGATTCTGGTATCTCTCAAAAAGGGGCCCCAGATGCAAGTCCACCTCGAGTCGACAAATACAGGAGAGCATTGAAATAGCATAACCCAAAATAGACACAAACATGACAAGCATATTCCAATATTCCAATATCGTCAAAACTCTATTCCCGGACAAACACACTTGCCATTCCCATTCCCGTTCCAATACACATGCTCACAACTCCAACCCGCTCTCCCTGCCTCTCCATCTCCGGGAGCAGAGTTGCAAGCTGCCTCGCACCAGTTGCCCCCAACGGGTGTCCCAAGGCAATTGCCCCACCCTTGGGGTTAACCTTGCTTTCATCAATTCCCAGTTTTCGAATACAGTAGATAGCTTGGCTTGCGAACGCCTCGTTGATTTCCCAGATTCCAACATCGGAGATCGACAGGCCGGTGTGTGATAGAACCTTGGGAATAGCAACGGAAGGGCCAATACCCATCTCATCAGGAGCGCAACCGGCTACTTGCGTGGATACCCATTTTCCGATGATGCCGGACGTGAGGCCAAGTTCTGTTGCTGTGGAGCGTCGCATGAGCAACGTGGCAGCCGCACCATCACTGACCTGAGAACTATTTCCAGCGGTGCTTGATCCTGCTGCCGAGAACGCTGGTTTAAGAGTAGCTAGTTTCTCAAGGGAGATCGACGCCCTGACGCCGTCATCTTTAGTGACCGTAATTTCCGTCGCTGGCCCCTCAGGCTGACCCTCAGGGAACGTTTTAGTTGTAATGGGTATAATTTCGGCATCGAACAGTCCCTTCTCCTGTGCCGCCGCAGCTTTTTTATGGGACTCTGCAGAAAACAAGTCTTGATCCTTGCGCGTGATACCGTACCGCTCCGCAACATTCTCAGATGTGATGCCCATCGGCATGATGCAGTCTCTCGCATCCTTGGAGGGCGAGTCGCGCAGTTCCGGCCACAGAACCGTAGGAAGGGCCCGCGAACCATAATTGCGCGTCATGGATTCCATGCCCCCGCCAATTCCAACGGATATCGCACCCACGGAGATTGAATGTGAAACGGCGGTGATAGCTGCCAACCCAGAGCTGCACTGCCTGCTGACGGTATGGAAAGGTACTGTAGGTGGGAAACCGGCATGAATCTGAGCCATTCGCGCGGCCTTCGTGCCACCCAACTCTTGTAGAACGCTTCCAATGGCCACATCACCGATCAAGGTCGGGTCCAGCTGCGGGTTCGCCGCGAGTGTCGCGCGCAGAACATGAGATATCAGTTCTTCGGGGTAGGCATCTTTGAATCCGCCTTTGTTAGCCCGGGTGACTGCTGTTCGCAGTGAAGAGAGGATGACGACATCGGACGGAGACTTTTGGAGAATTTGCCGTAGGCCTTTCTGAGCTGTCCCTGACATGATAGCTGCGGCTATGTGTAACAACTTGCAGTCAAAGGGAAAAAAGCGTCTCTCACGCCGGTGATATGAAGTTTAGGTGGCAGCCTGGAAGCAGATAATAATGCACAAACCAGTCAGGAAAAAAAAAAAGGTCAGATATGGTCCGCTGAAAAAACAGTTCGACACATCCAGCTTTGCAGATCGGGTCCAACTGTTTTTCCCACCTGGCTGTCGACAGCGGCTAAACGCTCAACCGAGAGTGGACACTCCCGTGCTCCGGCAAGCTGAGCAGAAATCGTTAATGTTAATGGTTGATGGACGGGGCGAAGCAGCCATTATTCAACGACCCCAACGACTCAATAAGTACGCTCACTCACGCCGTTTGCCATCCTTCCACCATGCCCTCGTTGGTCATGGTTGGTGTCAACCGCGTCGAGGACGATGATATCGAACTCAGCGAAATGTTGGCAATGGAGCAACCACGTGAGCTTGGCCCGGGTGGAGAATCCGCGTTCGGCTCAGATCTCGGCAACCGCTTTGTATATTCAACTCTAATGGCTTTTGCCGGCATGGAGCCTTTTCACATCGAGCCCGAGACTGGGCGCCGTATTTTGTCAGCCTTTGCCCATTGTACGTAGACGAGTTGATAGAATAATGCAATTGTCATCCGTTATCTTCTGATTCTCTAGCGGCTTATAGCTTCTGTAGTTACAGGGGACAGGAAGAGGGCAGAGGCAGGGAGCGCGGTAAGACTCTGCATACAGTTTCTTTATCAGTTTCAGTTTTCAGATTCTCATCAGCCTTCGACAAAAGTCTCCTTTATCTCCTCAAACATAATCGCATTCAAAGCTTGCTCGATCCCCCACCTGCCACGGGGATCCTCACCTCGTTCTGCCTCTCGAGCCGCCTTTCTGTCTGCCAGCATTCCAATACGAGATATCCACCTATGCTCGAGAGGGTGGGGTTCCATGCCAAGCTCGCCCGAGAAGTGTACTGCGCTTCGAATGCGTTCGCTCTTCAGAGTCGAGCGGTTCTCCAGGTCGCAGGAATTCCGTCATTCTTGTCGAACAGCCTCACTGCCGGCCTACTATGTAATGCATCTGGACGCTCGGCGACATATCATGGTAGCCTAGCCCACCTGTACTGATTGACTCCGCGGCCATGCTACATCTGTATTTTCTACTTTTTACGCGCATTCATATGGCCATATTTGCATGCAAGCGAACCCTCCAGTCTAAATGTTTGTTCATTGGACTGCCTCGGGCGTGGGAACCTTTTCTTTCTTTCTTCCTTTTTTTTTTCAGCCTTCCCGAGGCCCCAGGGGTGGCTATGCAGGCGGATCACAAGGCCAGGAAGCATCGCGGACACACATCCATGACTAGTGCGGAACTTCCCACTTTGCCTTCGTTATCACTTATTCTGGGCTGTGAAACTCCATTCTAAATATATCAATCAAGCGGGGGGGAGGTGATGTTTTCTTTCATCATACCCTTGTCAGAGCTGATAGAAACTGTCTATATATATAAGATGCAACCGTGCCCTTGAAGAGTTGGCTTATCGATCGTCTTTACATCCATCCTCTTCTCCATCATCATCAGAGGAGAACTCGCCTAACCTAATTTTTTTCTGCCGGTGTGTTTTGATATCAAAACCTCATATCAACCGTCCACTTAATACCTTTTTTCTCTCTTTTTTATCTCAACCTGGTTTTTGTCTCTCCAAGTCAAAACCGAACTCACATGTCCGTGCATAACGCAACCGATTGAGGACCCGAAAACGAAACACAACAACGCCATAGAGAAAGTTCAGCAACGCGCAAAACGCACTCCTCTGTCACAGAAAAAAAGAGGGAAAATAGAATCAACAATGTGCTTCTCCTCCTCGGACAGAGAGTACAGAACCCCAGCACCCCGCCCGGTCCACTACTACCCTAGGCCAGATCAACGCTTCGCGTCAACATATTATTACCCGCCCGCCACCACCAAGAAGAAGAAGAAGAAGTGGAGCAGAGGCATCGACGGTGGTTATGATGGGGGTGGTGATGGCGGTGGCGGCCATGGCGGTTGTGGTGGTGATGGCGGCGGCGGCGGCGGTGGTGATGGAGGAGGATGTTGAGTTTCTTGGTTCGATGAGAGTGGATGCAAAGGGGACAGCGCCGATGGAGCCGATGGAGTCGATCTATCTTTGAAGACGAGTTGTTGTGTGTGTGTGTCTGAGGTCGTTTTGGTTTAGGTTGTAATGATTTCATGATGATGACGATGGGATTTTATGCTATTTGCTACGTGGTTATGGTTATGGTTATGGTTATGGTTATGGGATATGAAGGCTGTATAATGGTCATATGGAATCATGGTATATCGGAGTTATTTTTTTTTTGTTTGTTTGTTTACTGTTGGCTAGAGCCGTATCCTCCGTCGCAGAAGCTCTGTAGACTATGATCTGGGGAAAGGGGGGCCGCAGTTGATCGCCCACCTGGGGACTTTTGACTCGAAATTTCGTTTGTCCGTTTATCTGAAGGGGTTATATTCTCTTACTTGTCCTTCGTTTCTATTGGCATTTCCCTGATATTATCATTCTATATATTATTTATTATCATCAAATGTTTTTATCCGGTTTTCTTTGAAGAATTTTAAAAATTTTACAATCAAGTAGCTGGAGTAGATGAGACAAAACCAATATATATGAGAAAAAACCAATATATATACCCTTGTCGTTAAGAGTGTGGAAAATAATACCGAATGAAGAGGAGAAAGAATCCTACTAGGTTTGATTCAAGGTGGCTGATACTTTCAATTCACTCATGTTCACTCATGATACAGCATTTATTCCCTTCATCTGCGGATTGATTTATATTTCTACTGCCAGCTAGGTTTATTTGTAAAATAAATCCTCTGTGATCAGGTGTAAACCACCAATGAGAGTTATTGCATTCACAGAAATCAAAAACCATCATGTAATATACACATCAGTTATATGACTCATGAGAAGCAGGGACAAAAAGTGATCCATATACAAAAACAGTCATCATTGCCTCAAGGGCTGGGAATAGGCGGCTGAAGAATCAAAAATCAAAAATCCAAAACAAACTCAACTAACCTCATAAATCTCATAAATCATGCTAGAGATGGGTAGAAAAACTATAATGTACAGTACAATACATTGAAAAGTAGGAAGCGTTTTTTATTAGAAAGAAGGGGAAAAAGCAAAGAAAAATGAAAATAAACAAAAAAAAAAAAGGCAAGAAAATTTCAAATCACCCGCGAATAATATGGCTATAATGTCCCGGTACACGCCTCTGGCACTTATCACAATCGGCACGGTAACCCATGGCAATGCTCATTTTGTTCGGGCCGCCGGTTTTCTTCCTCTGAGGGATGGCTGTATCGCTATTTTCCGAGGATGCATTGTCGTATGCTGGTTGTCGGCTCCAGGTATGTATGGATGGGTTATCATCGATGTGGCACCTCTGCTTTTGATCGGGGACGGGTTGTTTAGTATAGTCGCTGAAGGTAGAATTTCCAGAAGTGTCATTAGCAGTAGATGTGATATTGTGATTTAGGCTGTGGTGCGGTGTCAAAGAGCGTTGCTGCGGTTCTAAGGTAGATGTGTCTGCGGGCTCTTTCTCCCAGGAGTGAGTGAAGGACGAAGATTTTCGGAGATTGTTGGCAGTGGCTAAAGTTGTGCTTTCAAAATGCCGGTCTATCTGGGAGAAAGTGGTCATTGGGGAAATTTCACCTTCACTGATCGGGCTTGGGAGTCTCCGGGGACGCCACCGGTCTTCTCCATCTGATAACACAACTAAGGATCTGGTAGACGAAGCGATAGAAGTTGCAACATCGATGCTATCAGAAATGGTGGTGGATGGAGGCACGAATCCGGAAGTATCATTTGCAGTACCGGAGTCCTCTCTCATAGCGTTGATGCTCATATTTGCAGTGAAATGTCCATATATGGGTGTTGCAGTGCGGCCACCGCTGATATTGAGAGATTGGACAATCAAACGATGCGGGATTGGTGATGACATCACGCTCCCGGACCAATTGGGCGTCAACTCCGCTGCTGAACATGGAGCGATGGTGTTCGAGGAGGAACGGGGTAGGTCGGTCATCTCGACGTCGGAGTCGTTGTCGTGACATGGCTGCACTCTGATCGAAAGATATGTCATGTCATCTTTCTTCCCCGTCTGGTATCGAGGCACCATAGCAACTTCTGAAGTTGCTCCATTGTCGTCATCATCTGAAGATTCGGTGGGTGTATCAAAGAATTGGTGAGTTTGAGAAAACAGAGTTGTGTGTTTTGACGTGGGAGAGGTTCGAAAAGGTAGTGGTCGCGGCTTCTACAGGAGGGTTAGCATTCGAAATTTGAAGAACAAATAGCAGCGTTCGAAATGAACAATCCTCTGTGCTGTTGAAAAGACGGGAGCAAATGCTCGCTGCATCCAGCATATACAAACCTTCCGATCCCAATGCCAATCCAAATCCGCCCTTTCAAAAGAATCTTCCCGTTGTCGCTTGACAGATATACACGACATTATTCCCACCTCCTGAACGAGACACTACCACGAAGTCCGGGAGAATGGAGAACAACGGATGAGAGAGACGGAGTCTCACCGGAATCTGTTTGTAATCGACCATATAAGAGGGAAAGGGAGGGAGGAAATCAATTCAAATAGATATTGGGATACGAGTGGGCGGGACAAACGACGACAAGCCAGGCAGAAATGAGCGCTACATGATGCGAGGTTTCAGCGAGTATGATACTGCTCCTGTCTGATCCTTCGAGATGGTTGTTTGAAGACGTGTGGGGTTGGAGGCCAACGATGGAGCTCGGGGTTCATCCAGCGTCATGCTCGTGCTTAGTAACTAACGAGCCAAGTTGCCCTGAGCACGCCTGGGCCAATCATCGTGCAATGCTTGCCCAAAATATGTGGTTAAACTGGATTGGCCGGCAATGGATAAATATTGATCCGTGAATCTCCTCTTCAGGGTTGTTTTGGTTTAACTGCTTTCGAACTAGTGCATGAAATTTCCAGCGCCCAGACCTTTTTTGACGGAACAGCAACAGAGACCAAAGAACAACGGCAAGTGCTGATTGTGGAGGGCGCAATTGGTCCTGTGGTGTCAAACACTAGCAAATGCTCTGACCAAGGCATCGTTATCCCGTGGGAATTGTCTGTCCTCTGTTGGGTACACAGGGTCTTGCTGATCGATGCCTAGTAGTAACCTTGGAACTCCGCATCCCGTCAGCCGTATCCCGAATGTGCGAATCAAAGCCGCGAAGATACTCCGCAAAAATGGCAAAGTACGGAGCACTCGATTATATAACTGGACTGGACTGGCGTTGCATGCGAAATGAGTAATTATCAAGCTCTTTGGACTTGTATTCGGGGAAAAGTTTCATCCTGATAAAATCCTTCCGACGGGATGACGATCTCGATCTCGCCCCTTGACTCTTCAAGAGGCTGAAGATTGGGTGATCGGCTCGGATTTTGACCCGCATTGACCATTTTACTTCAGTACCCAGCAACGGTGATGTCGTACGTCTCTGCAGACTGCAGGGCTTGGGAGTTTGAGTCGTTGGCATCGACAACATTATGATCCAAGTAGATTACTGACGCACTCGCGATAAGACACCATCCTCCTGTTCTTGTCATATGAACTGCAGCGTCTGGATGGACGGATTCACTCAGTCCTACATACCCGTAAAACATTACTTCATAAACCGCTCTGGGGATCTTAGGTTTTTGAGGAGTGGACACAACATGGGGAATCATAATCAAGAAATTAAATCAACTTCATATAAGTTTTCCAAGTTGATTTCTTTTCCAAAAATCAAATCTGCCAAAATCTTGTAGCCACCTAAACCTAAGTAAAATTTTCTAGCCATGATGGCGGAAGCACGGGATGCGATTGACCCGTATTCGATTATTTGCAACACCCTATTTCTCACTTTGTATTACCCACTCGGAGAGGGAGAGTTGGACAAGATAGCACAAAATGACTGCAGCATTGACTCTACTGCGTAAACCATTAGTAGCTTCTAACCACACAGCTAGGCCTTCCAAACCAGGGGTGTTGAGAAGTCCAATTTTGAGAAGAAGTTTAGGATGTCCCGAGCCGAAAAACAAATAGTCGTACCCGAAGATCAAAAATGCAGGACAAGGGCCATAGCATCCATTTTACCGCCCAAAGTTGGGCGCTAGCTCTCTGGACGGCTACTCGATGGCCATAGCTCAAAAGAAGGACGGCTGCAAGCAGGGGCCCTGGCCACCAAAAGCACCGAGGATATTCCTATTTTTGGCCGGACGACGGGCAGGCACAAACCCGCCAGCAGATCGCGAATCTGTGGGCACCAGAGATTCTCAAACTTGAGCTGTGGAGCCAATTGGCATCGCTGAATGATGAAGAGGTCTCTCTTGGCTTCAGGGAAGCCACTGAATGGCATGGGTCGAATGATCCCTGGCGTCATCTGCATTCTCATACTATTGTTTCCACCCCTCAGGACCCTCATCTCGCAATCTAACACATCCCAAATTCTGAATTCGCCTGGTTCTTAAAACTTACAGCTGGCTCTTCGTGAAGGCTGACCTGAAGAGTGTGCCACTTGGCTGTGGATTCCGCAGCTGTACGCGAGCAGCAGAAAATGGAGGAATGACGCACATCGGGTGCAATGCCAGTATGTCAGCAGGCTGTAATACTGCCGTTGCAGCCCCGGACCATCGATCAAGGAAAGACAACTGCCTGATAACCAGATTGTAGTTGTAACGTTCTATCATCTACCAGATATTATCACACCTCGTATGTCCTGGATAGCTCAAGGGGCGGGCGACAGAGCTTCGGGTGCCCTAATCACGTGTGCAAGCTAGAATTTGTTATCGCACATGAAAACCTGGCGCTGAGTCATTGAGCCCGTTATCAAGCATCCGGCCAAAATTTCTGAGTAACAAACAACAATGCGTCAAGAGAACAGGGACGACAAAAAAAGAAACAAAGCTCAATTTTGTGTCTTACTATTTGCTTCTTAAATACCGCGCCGCCCTGCAAACTGGCTGTGTTTTCTTTTTGTGCACCCTGTTTGATTACTTCTCCAAGATAGTTTAAAAACCCATTTCGGCTGACCCCTCCCTTCCGCCCCCTGCAAAGAATTATTTTTTACCTCTCTGTGACCCATTCGCATACCCTCACAATGCCGCTGGTAAAGGCTTCTGTTGAAGTCAACGAAGATACCAGGAGTGAGTTCGGTTTTGTATCTTATACTGTTAACTTATAAAATCCCATCAAGAACTGATCGACATGTTAGTCCTGGGATACGACCCTCTCCTCTCTCCTCAATTCCTCCAGACAGAAATCCGTGCTGTAAGTCACACCTGTCTCGAATTGCGAGGATAGCATACAATATCTATGGCGAACAAAAGGGGCATAGACAATTGAAGATTAGACAATTATCTAACTCTCTACACAGCCAAAACTAGCTATTGAAACAGTTCAATCCGGCCGCAGCCAGGCGATTGAAATCATTGAACAACGCGATGACCGTCTCCTCGTTGTATGCGGGCCATGCTCGATCCACGACCCAGATACCGCCCTAGAATATGCTAGACGACTGAAGAGCCTCTCTGACAAGCTGAAGTCGGATCTCTGTATCATCATGCGCGCCTATTTAGAGAAGCCCCGCACCACCGTCGGGTGGAAGGGCTTGATCAACGACCCAGACATCGATGAATCTTACAACATCAACAAGGGCTTACGCATCTCGAGAAAGCTCTATGCTGACTTGAACGGCATGGGCATGCCCATCGCCAGCGAAATGCTGGACACAATCTCCCCCCAATTTCTTGCAGACCTGATTTCCCTGGGCGCCATTGGCGCCCGAACAACCGAATCGCAACTCCACCGGGAACTTGCGTCGGGCCTCAGTTTCCCCATTGGCTACAAGAACGGCACGGATGGCAACCTAGGTGTTGCCATCGATGCCATTGGTGCAGCTGCAAATCCACACCATTTCCTCGGCGTCACGAAGCAAGGACTAGCTGCCATCACCAAGACATGCGGTAACGAGCATGGCTTTGTGATACTCCGCGGCGGCACGAACGGGACTAACTATGATGCGGAGAGCATTAAAGCAGCTCGCCAAGACCTGCGCCAGAAGAAGCAGCGCGAGATCGTCATGGTCGACTGCTCGCATGGGAACTCGAAAAAGAACCACCTCAACCAGCCCATTGTCGCTCAATGTGTTGGCGACCAGCTGCGGAATGGCGAGGAGGCTATCATCGGTGTGATGATCGAGTCGAATATTTATGAAGGGAACCAGAAGGTGCCGCCGGAAGGTCCGTCGGGCCTCGCCAAGGGTGTCAGCATTACCGATGCTTGTATCAATTGGGAAATGACCGTTGAAGTGCTGGAGCAGCTTGCTGAAAGCGTACGCGTTCGCAGGACCCTTAGAGTTGCGAAGCAAAATGGCGTCTCGAGTAATGGGGAGAATGTCAACGGGCATACCAATGGGTCTGCTTGAAGTGTTTTTTTCTCCCTGCCTTTTCTTTTTTCCACTTTTCTCTTCTTTCTCAATTTTCTTTTGACCGCCTCTAGAAGAAAAGCACAAAGTAGAAACGACTTGCCCCTTACTTTTTTTTAATACTAAATTCATCTCTTTTTTCAATTTCCGTTGAATCCAATCGAATCGGTCAAAGCATGGCGATACGAAGCAAGAATCTTTGGTACAAAGGAAACATATTTTCATCATTTCAGCTTATGAAATTTTAACTAAAATCCTTTATCCCGCTAAAACAAAGATTTTTCACCTTTCATCAACAATCCCGAAGTTTTTCCTTTCCCTTTCTCTTGGGAACCTTTCCCCCTTCCTCCTCTCTAACCCCCTCCACTCCAAGCCACCCCTTTACAAAGCACAACTGAACGTCTTCTCATTTCCAAACTGAAACATATGATGAAAATTTCTTTTAGGATTTTAGATAAATCAGAATCAGATTGGTAGATCAGGGGTCGCCATTTATGGGTACTCCAAAAATTCATATATATTCATTCATTCAGCAATACTCGGCTCTACCCTTAAAGAATTAAGGTGGCATCATTGTTGTTGGAAGTGAAGTGAAGAGAACAAGCCTGCCTCTATGGATGTCCACCAAAGTCGTCAGATATCGGACATGTGTTCGTATGCAACTGATAACATAGCACTGGCTGGGCTCGATTCATGGCCCCGTTCCGTGACCAGCATATATTTATATATATATGAACAGTTACGGCTTCAATCTTCATATCGGTCACCCTTGTTGCTTGGATTGAGGATATTTCACTAAACTCTCCGAGGTTAAACAGAAAATGACCAGGAACGAGTATATGCATATATATGCATGTCTAGAATTGGAAATGATGCGGATGAAGGGCCTGGAATTTGTTGCATTGAATCATCATTTAATTACATACCCCCCCAAAACCAACACCCCCCTCTCCCGCCCCCCAACAAAAAGGAAAACCTCGAGAAAGAGAAAAACAATTCAAGGCCAAATAACTCCTACTCTAAATCAATAACCAGCAATGAAACTCTGGGTAAAATTGAATTATAGATCCAACTATACTATTCCTCGCCGAAAACAAAATGATATATACTCATCAAGCAATTCTTAATTCAACATTGTATATGGAAGCAAGAAACCGATACGAGAGGCCCAGGGAAAAGCGATACCCATCTATACAAGCCGATTTAACACTGAATTCTCGGTATTTATTTCCTTGGCGAAAGTGCCTGGAATGATAGGTAGCCACGTTGGGCATGCATCTAAATAATACCGATAGCACATGTTTCCAACCATTCTCTCAGAAACCTCGTCCTTAATGAGGTTGTGGTCGACAAAATCTGACAAAACCGTGGCTCTGCAGAGGCGATGGTTAGCAAAATAAGCAAGTGGTAGGTGCCACAGACTGCTGGGAAACTGAAGGGATGAAAATATGGGATGAAAAGTTGAACCTACATCCAATGCCGGCATCCATCACTATTCGCCGGGAACGTATACGACTCACGCTTGCACTGGCTGATGGCATTCATGAAATTTGTAATTTTAGCATTGGCAGAAACGGGCCAGTCCCAAGCCAAGACTATAGAGTTCGGCTCATCTTTAGAGTGTTTGGACCAGACCAGATTCCCTGTGCGGTTGTTAGCTGTGGCTGTCATGTTCATTTGCGTAGCGCCACCGTCCGGCGTGCGTAGGTATATGGACCAGTGGTTGAAACCGGTTGAAGAAACTTGATGGGCGACAATCCGGATGCCGATGACTGGGGTGTCATCGGTCGGGGGGTCGTCGGCGGTTCTAATTGCCATGGCTGTTGGTCGCTTCCTTCACTGCTATTCCCCTTCGTCTCGTTCTTCTTCGTTCTGTTTTCTCTTGGAGTTTAGGATCAAGGCTATGTCACGATGGAGGTGGACACGTTCAAGGGTGTTATTGTGAATGATATATATAAGATCGAGAAGATATGCAAGCACGGCTTGGAGAAATGATATGGATGGCTTCACCATGGCTCTTATATAGCAAATGAAGGATTAACTTCCAGCCAGTAAGTTATCCTTGAGAATCTGTCACTTGGTGAATCTGTTTGTAAACGTAAAGAATATTATCATTGTCGTTCTGCACGGGAATTTCCATGTTAGTAAGGTCTCCGGTTATCAAACGGAATTCCTTCCCTCAGGCAAAAAGAAAGCCCGTCGAAGTAGGTTCTCTCTTATATCAACATCAAAGCATCAAAGGAAATTAGCATGCGAAGGGGCGTATGTTTAAAGCTGATGCCAGCTTCCTGAGTATTTATGAGCTTAAATCAAAATCGCAGACACTGGAAAATGTCTAATTAGCATTTTCCGCCTTTCAAAATCGACGATGTTTCGTGTGGAAAATCTGACGCCACCGAGAAACAAGGGATTATTTCTTTACCCCTGTATCGGGTGTTTTGGGAAAAGTTCGCATAGCAAACAAATTCAAATTTCACAACCCCTTTGTTGGCTTTACTTTTCAGAAACAATGGGTTATTCCGCAAAAATCCAAGCAGGTCACTTGATATGCCATCGCCGGTTAGTGAACTACCAGCGCAAAATCGTTTGCTACTCTATTACCCCCAAGTAGCCATCAGGCAGGCTCTGAGTCGGTAGACGGTAAAGACGAAACCCAGCTGTATTGGTCCTTGGATAGTGAATATCATTTTTTGATAAATTAACCGCTATACTTCGCATAGAAGCATTCTCGCGGACCGCATCTTCCCGAAAGTATTGAATATATTAACGTTCCACCCGATCTAGTTGACACAACCAGGAGGAAAAATCCAGGAACGAAAATACGAACTTGGAAAGCGGTAGGAGATTAAAAGTGGGTTTGCTGGGTCGATTCGACCAATCCACCATCGCACTAGAAGTTGCTATTGCTGGAGAAAAATCACATTTCCTGGAATGAAACAAGTCCACTTTTCACTTCTTTTAGCTACATGGATAGATACCTGGGCGGCCATCCACATCCCGCAGACAGGTGACAGACAGCACATCGCAAGCACGCAAATCCTTCGCTAGGAATCGCAAGGATCTCTTTCAAAAGACGAGCAGAGGCAATTCCGTTGCAGCTCGGCAAATATGAAATCGTGAGAAGTGCGAAGAGTTCAATTGTTTCATGTGTGTTTGAAAACTTGATCGAATGGATAATATCAATCAATTTATTTTTAACAAGCGGACGATAAGAAATAGGAATCCCGTATTTCGTACGACGCAGCCGTGTCTTGACAATACAGTAGCAAGGAGGCGGATCCAGCCTGCTCTATGGTGTTCAACGATGTGGGTGGGGCTGCGTGTTTGTTATCAATTGCCTCCTTCAAGAGACACTGTTTGGCTGGCACGGACTTCTGCTGGATACCCAAGCATCAATCTTTGCAAAGATCTTCCAAGAGTTGCAGCATTTGCAGCCGCAGAGCCTTCAGCTCACCCGGTTTGAGAAGATCACTTGAATGAGACTCCGAAACCGGATCACATGACGAATCAACTAATTCGTCCCGGATAGTAAAAAAGGGTATACCCAAGGCGCGAAGTTCAGCGTTTAGAGACTTCGACATTGTTGTCAGGGCCTTGTACACCTTTTTATCGTATGTGCAAAGTTCGATTTTGTCATCTTGAGGGGTCTATGCAGAAGCAAAAACATATCAGCATGGCCATGCCCCTCAGATATAACAGTTCATAAATTTAGAGGCAAAATGGAAATGGTCACGATGTTTTTCATCAGGTGTAGGTGGGGAATGCACATACGGGACCATCCGAGTCTTTCGCAACAAATCCACCAACCGAACGTCTGGGAACGAGAGTTATCAAAACCGTTCGCAAAGGCATAATTTCAATAAAACAGCGGAGATTAGAATTCCTCGGCTTACAAGACCTCATCAATCTGTCTCTTCTTTGCTTCCCGGCCTGCCTGCTTTGATAGCAATGCCTGTCTGCCCTCCCACCACTGTCTCTCATGGTCGTGTTGCGTGCGGATCAGTCTCTTGATCTTGGACTGGGTGGCTTCATTCTGTGCCACGGTTTTCATGACATATTTCAATGCCGCGGGCCAGGTGGTTATAGTGGACGGGTCAGGTATGTTGGGTGGTTGATTTAGCTCCAATGTATGCTGTTCCAGGGGGGCATGTCTAAAGGTTGAAGTTGGTCTAGTATACGAATTATTATTCGAGCTCTCAACTGGAGGGTTATGAATTCGAGATTGGTCGTGAACACCTGGTGTATATGCTGATAGCGTCCTCAGTACAGACGTGAGATCCGGGACAGGGCTGTGTGATGGAGCTGCCATTAGGTCTGATTGTGGGTGTTTTGACGAGAAAACCGGCACCATTCGTCAATGGTTCCTCAGTATCCAAAAACTCAATACCTGTCTGTACTACTATAGTATCTTTGCTCTTGTGCTCTCTTGATGGTGTTGCGGAGTCAAGTATCGAGAGGTTCAATGGCTCTCTTGCGCTAGTCCTGATTTAGTTTGAGTCTTGGCTGACTCCTCCGAGTTCGAAAAATTTCCCAACCTTGAAGCTACCGACGAAGCCTCCACATTCCAACTCAACCCCGGACAGCTACGATCCTAACCCTTTATTACTTTCTAGCCCGTAGTATACACTCCGCCGTGGTTCATATTGCCAGTGACATCTTAATAACGCCCTGTACCCCGCCCCGAAAGGCCAATTGGCCTCCCTCCCTTCCCGCAACTATGTCCCGGTCCGCGGCAGATGCAACCCGCTTCACAGCGACAGGTCCCTATGCCTCCTCGAAAACGTCAATAGTAAATACCGGAACCCCAAAATGGACAGGCGCAAAGTCCAGCACGTCCAAGACGACCGGACCGTTCGCAGGTCCCGAAGGCTCCAAACAAGAGACTCCCAAGCAAAAGGTTGAGCGGCTACGTGCTGAGGCTCGGGCCGCGCGGTATTCGAAAGCGTTTACCCCGATGGATCGGATTATGTCCAAAGGACGGATATGGGCTGACCGTGCGCACAAAATTACAGTTTATACCCTTATAACTGCGTCCGGTACAGTCCATTTCCTCGGTCCCTGATCAGCTAATTTACCTGTTCCCAAGTTGTATCGTGATTTCACCAGGATTGGAATATGGGAAATAGAATTTATCATCCTGGATTCGCTGTTATCCTTCTGGTGTTTCCTGTTCTTGGGTATAGTGCTTACTAGATGGTTTATCCTTTGAATTTAGGTATCGCTGCTGCTCTCACAATCTACTCAGCAACATCTTTGATAATCTACAATCGCCGCCAAAGACAACTGTGGATTGATAAGGAATTACAAAAGCTCTTAGATGCAAGAAAGGCATATGTCGCGGGCAATCCCACGCCAGATCAACTTCTATTGTTGGAAAAGGAGAAACAGGCGGAGGAGGAAAAGAGACTAAATGAAGAGCTGAAAAAGCAAACAATGTTTTACAAGGGAAAGGCATGGTTATTTGGAGGATTGAAAAATGAAGACATTCCAAGTGCTGGATTCAAAGGCGCCGACGAAATTGCCGATTCGAGACCGAGCGTGCTGGAAGCTGTGAATGCCAGCAGGGTCGATAACGCTGCACCATTCGAACGAGGGCCGAACCCTGGTGGCCAATTAGAACCGAAAACACATGAAGGATCGAATGAATCGAAAAGAAGTTGGACGAGCTGGATAACGGGACGATAAATACCAATGGGAAGCTGCCATATCTCTGCAACTTTCTAGTTTCCGAAAGTGATATATCAAGATGCCCATTTTCTTCAACTTGACATTTCCATTTTTTTTATTGGCATGTGTGCTATATGTGTCTCCCTTGGCCTTCTCATTCCTCCTGGCCTCATTGACTCGGAATCTTACTGTACATATTATTTTATCAGCATTGCTTTGTGGCCATTTTCAGGCGTCCTTTGGCGTATACATATCGCTATTTCCCCTCACTATGTATGATCATCTCTCTGTCTCACCCATCCCCCTTGGAATGCATACATGAAGAGTTGCAGAAACTTGAATTTATCATGTCGATTATCCATGCTAGGAGTCATCTTTGATATCATGGTGAGAAGGTCTGAATACTACAGGCCTCGCGATTCATCATCGGTCAACTAAACTCGCATCCATTTGAAAATGTCCGCGGTTATTTCTCATCTTGAATTCTTGATCATATGTCTCGATTCAGCGAAACCGTCGACTCGATATGCATGCACCACCGCCACAAAATGGAGGCGAGAATAGACCTCTTCTTTTACCCCATGCTATCAACTTGTCCAAAGCCGAGCAGCATCATTTCCTGATCAATTTGTCATTCCAAAGTGCAAGAAGACATATCAGCATCTCAAGGATGCAGTGGCCCCGAAGACTGGAAGTGATCCGACAATAAATCATGGATGGAGAAATCTAAATTTATCTTCATGTAGCATCGCAATATGAAGGTGTGTGTCTTGAAATGTCACTGTGCTAGGTAGCGAACCAGATTATCAATAATAAGATTGAGACACTGGTTTGTCCTTTTATCCATGGAATCTACCTTGTACATACATGACCAGAAGATATTTGTAACTGGTGTGGGTGGAACTCTTCGAGTGAGGGAGGATGTCAACCGCATCTGCCAAGTCCTCAGCCATCTCAGGAACAAGGAGCTTCTCGAAATCAACCCACTCCTGCTGAAGTTCTTCAATCCAGATTGCTCTCGGTGGGTTATCATCCTCCATTATCACCATATTCCTAGAATGAATATTGCCATGGTTATCCACAACAAGAAAGATCTCACAGAACTTTCTATGCCGGAGTTGCTCCTCGGAAACTGTCTCTGATAAGTTGATATCTAAGAAGTCTCTGCCGGAGAAAGATATCTGCAACTATTCTTCAGTTTCCTGTCCAAATCTGGGGTCGTAAAAAATATCTGTCTGCACTCCGTCTTCGAAAATAGGCTCCAAAATTGGCTGTAGCCTTGGTTGCAACCAGGAGGTTGGGGTTGGGCCTGCAGGGTTGATCATGGGCACAAATTTAGCCAGCCAGCATGGCGCCTATCACTATGGGCACTAACTAATCTGTGCACATACATACCTCGCATAGGTCCATGCGTGTGATCTTGAACTTGGTCCGCGACTGGTCCATGATCAGCTAATTATTCTGATTTACCTTGAAATGGTTTTTAAAGCAGTTGGTCCGGAATCAGCTGTATTCTTCCCGCTTCTCAGCGGTGCAACTTGTGTCAACATCCAATTCCTCAAAGCCAGGTTTCTACCGTCATTCAGTAGCTCACCAGGGCTATTGATTGCAAGAGCTTCAACAAATTTTTATACCTATATTTCATTCTATACAAGTTCAAAGTATAGAAGAAGGCGGAAGACAAGACCCTGGATTGGGGACACTTATTATAAGCAAAAGATCTATCTCCCCCGCCTCACAGGTTGCGAGCACTTTTAACACATGGAGACTTTTCAGCAAGAGTTGCAAAACATCCACCCCTGGTTACACACCCCGATACTCTCCGACGGGTATAGTCTGTATCGAGTATGCATATGCAGTGTACACAGATACCATGTGCCTCTCTCACAAGGGCCAACGGCTCCGCTTCTTTGTACACCCAGCGAGGATGGCAACGAGCTGACCAAAGCCAGAAAGTCAGACTTCGATGATGGATTGGATAGCGCCAGGCCCAGAAGGGAGGCTGTCAAGGGAAAAAAAAGGCCGAACGGTTAGCGATTTTCTTTTCGTTTCTTTTCTTTCTAAAATTAAATTATGCAAAAGAACTTGGCCAAGGTTAGTGCAACGCCCTCGACGACAAACCTCGGTTATCTCAGAGGCATCAATGAATGGGATGAGGGGTGGGTAAAGATAATCGCATGGCCAATTTCCTCGCTAACGAAAAGAGAATGCACTTCAAGGCAACCGAGTAGATGCTCAAATCCGTCCTCAGGCTAAATAAACCCCGTGGAGATGAATGAGTAAGTCCGCCCACAGTATTCGTATTCGGGTTCTAGGTGAACGTCGTTATCAAAAAGTTGAACGTTGGTAGACAGGATGTAGATAAGAGTTTAGACCCTTTTCTATCTTCTTTAAGATCTTGCAACCCTATGGTATTGTAATTAGTAATTCTATATTTTTCTTATATAGATGTAAATATATACTGGTCATTGTCAGTCATTTCGAAGAATATACGGATAAGTGCTGCTGAAAAGTCGGTGTTGGTCTAGGTGATGGGCACCTTGAGCGTAGTTTGAATTTTTAAGGCGATTCTGACCATGATGAGCACAGACTTTTCTCACCACGTATTCGGAAAAGATAAAGAGTTAGTGCTATGTTTAGAAATTAGGATCTAATTCCAAGAACAAGACCAAGTCCGCTAAATCTTCACACTAGTACTTAGGCTTAGTATTCATGGACATGGACATCATACGCCATGTCCGGCTACCTGATTCCTTTTCGCTCACTTTCTTCTCCAGTAGTTCAAGACGGTATATCGATTTTCTTAGTTTTTTTGGTTTGCTTTCATTTGAAGATTCAACCAAAGACTCTTTGGCGCTAGACAAAGCAATGGAATTGAATTTTCACACAAGATCATTTTCGAAACGAAGGTTCAGTGGTGTAATCATATATTTTTAACTAGTTAAGGGATTCGAGAGGACCTAAATCCTAGACTTGATACCGTCTACTGTGGATTGGCGATTACCTGCACATTTTTGGCCCATGCGGAAATTCAATGCACAGGCATCGATAAAGGCTGACATCACCTTCCTGTCCAAAATGCAGGGTAGCGCTTAGTAGCTATTAGCGGTTTCGGCGGCTGCTTGGCTTGACAAGGGTTAATTTTAACCCGTATGGATGGTAACAGACGTTTGGCTGGCCGGATTGGATGCTTTCTCTGCATTCAGGTACTCTGCATAGCTGCTGTATAACCAACTCATCGAAGCAAACAAGCAAAGAGCATATCCTGATCTCATTCCTTGACACGGAGGATCCATTGACAAAACGAGATAAAAATCTCTCTCGGTTCCTGGTGGTTTAGGATGTTGACTTGGCAGAACGAGGATACTATATCAAATAGAGAACTCTCCGTTCACTTGGACTTCCCCTCCCACTGAACTCGGAGACTACATGTCCCTCATCGGGCGATGCTAGTGGAGGTCAGCTGAAGAACTCAGAGATTTCGACTTTGGAATTGCGGGCTGACTTTGCTCCATCGGACCGTAGCAAATGCCTGGTTGATCGCTTCGGTGGCGAACTCTATAAACACAAACGCGGGGTGTTTACGAGAAGTGATGGCGGTTGCTTGCTGGAGGGCGACGACCTTGAGCCCAACTACGCGCGGTGGCGCTGTCTGGAACGAACAGCCCAGAATTAAGTTACGGCAACTGGCGGAATCCTTTGTTCGCGCAGCAAGTTTATCTGTATCCTGAGTGTTACATATGCATGGTGTATACACATGAGATACTCCTACCCCATACCAAACACATACCAGCGCATATACTCGTGGACAGCAATCAATGTGACACCCAGGTTGTGGATTATCGGTTGGATGCAATCGGCTCATCGCCGAGTGTTATGGTGTGAGCCAATCTATGCACTGCCCACTGTTACCTTGGGACAGCCATGAAACATGGCAAAAGGTCGCTAACGGCTGCCGTAACAGATTAACATCCTACCATAACGGCTTCAAGTTCTTCGAAACCGTTGCTTGTCCACATATAATGACATCCCGACTGAATGCGCTGTGTGGACACCGGGGTATGCGGATATCTTCCCCGCATGCGCATGCGATTCATCCCCATCGACACCGGCAAAACGACATAGAACCTAGGCATTTTGGCTCTCTGACGGGGCAGCCGGCAAGTCCGTTGACTTAGCAGCGAACTCGAGATCTATCCAGCAAGCATCCTGGCTCCGGTTTGGCCTGCCAATGTCTCCTTGGCCTTAGGTACTGGCAGACACCTCTCTGGGCTCCCAAATTCCCGGAAATAGAGCATGAATTCCACATTCTTTTCTTGTCATTTGTTGCTTTGACACAAAAAATAAAATAAAAAATAAAAATTCACACTGTGAAGCCCGCTTTGTGGGAACGCTATAAATATTTCCCTAGAGAGCTACCTCCTCCCTGCTGTCATCCATGCAGCAAGGCCACGGTAACTCTTCTAGGGCGTCGCCTTGGTTGATATTGATTAAAAACAAAGTAAAGTGAGTGAGTGAATATTGATCCACATCATACTCTACATCAATGTCCGTTGATTCCCCTGGTCTATTCGTTTTTTTGCGGATACATGCACATTCACTATTAATTGCATGGACGTTAGAAATATGGCCGCTTACACAACTCCTTCCACAGTACATATATAGTTGCGTACTCGCCCCTTGATCGGGGTGCCAGTCAAACACCCGATTCGGTGGACGAAATATACAAGTTTGTGTTCAGTTTTTCGCTACATCATCTGCAATGTTGTCCTTGATACACGTCGTGGTGGTAGCCTTTGGCTGCTTTTCCCTATATCAAGTATATCTCTACTTCACTGTCGGTGCCGCACGTCGAAAACTAGTCAAGGAGCATGCATGTAGGCCGCCTCCTGCGTACCCACACAAAGATCCCATTTTCGGTTTGGATCTCACCATGAAACTCAGGGGACATAAGCAAAAGAATATCCTCCTCCAAGAATCCGTAAAACGCTACCGGATCTTTGGAAACACCTTTTCACTGATCGGTGTCGGAATACCTAGTAAGTCCTCCTGCCACAACTTGGGATGCAGGCATATGCCTCACGATTTGTTTGGGCGGGCAAACAACTAACTACTTTTTGTTCCAAGCGATCTCTACTTGCGAGCCTGAGAATATTAAATGCGTGTTGTCTCTTAAGTTTTCTGATTATGAAATTAACGCCCTTAGGAAGACAGCCTTCCATGGTGTTTTTGGTCAAGGGATATTCACCACAGATGGTCCTCAGTGGGAACACTCAAGAACTATGCTCCGGCCAAATTTCAACCGCGCTCAGGTCGCCGAACTGGCTATTTTTGAAGCACATATACAGAACCTTATCCAAGTGGTCCCTACCGATGGATCTACCGTTGACCTCCAGCCGCTGTTCTTTGATCTTACTGCAGACACCGCAACTGAGTTTTTGTTCGGAGAATCAGCCAACACTCTTCATAAGAACTTCAAACCCTCTACTAAAGAAAATTTCGCTGAAGCCTTCACCTACTGTACAACAGAAATTGGCAACTCCCTAAGGGTGGGCCTCCTCGACAGATATTTCAAGACCGACAAGCGCTTTGAAAGGGATCGGAAACTGATTCACGACTTTGCGGACCGGTATGTGAAGAAGGCGCTTGAGAATCACGCGAATGAAAAATACGGAAGCGGTCCTCTTCCCGAAAAGGGCCGCTACGTATTCCTGCAAGAACTAGCGAAACAGACTCAGGATCCCATTGCTCTTCGTTCCGAAACACTAAACATCTTGCTTGCCGGTCGCGACACCACCGCCAGTCTCTTAGCGAATGTCTGGAACATAATCCCCAAACGTCCAGACGTGCTGAAGAAACTCCGTGCAGAGGTCGACCAACTCGGTGGGAGAAAGCCCACGTTCGAAGAACTTAAAAATATGAAATATCTTAAATACGTGCTTAACGAATGTGAGCTTGCGCAGAAACCTGATTGAACCAACACACCGCAGCTCCCTTAGCGAAATACCGCTTTACTAACAACCCAATTTTTGGCGGCATTCCAGGTCTCCGACTCTGGCCCGTTGTCCCAAACAACGCACGTGCGGCCATTCGCGATACCATCCTCCCACTTGGTGGTGGACCGGACGGCAAATCACCGGTTTTTGTCAAAAAGGGAACGACCCTCGCTTACAGCGTCTACGCCATGCACAGACGCCAGGACATCTACGGGCCCGACGCTGCTGAATTCCGACCAGAGCGATGGGAAACTATCAGACCTGGCTGGGAGTATTTGCCATTTAATGGTGGACCGAGGATTTGTCTTGGCCGTAAGTCTCCTCGCATTTCTTTTCCTTTACGCCACCACCCGGCCCTGGCTATTCGTTTTGAATCCCCCCCGCCCCCGCCACAAACAAAAAAAAGAAAAAGAAAACACATTCTAACCACAAAGCACATCCAATTCGGATACATGCCAATAAAATACAGAACAATTCGCCCTCACAGAAGCTTCGTACACTACAGTTCGGCTCATGCAACATTTCCGCACGATTGAATCGCGCGACCCAGAACCGTGGACCGAATGGGTCACCATCACATGTGCTAGCCACCATGGTGCTAAAGTTTCGCTGAAGCCGTGAACCCCGAACCGATTCCGTGCCCTTGACACTTTGGTTGTGGGTGAAGGGACTTGGTTTATGGAATGACTTAACGTTGATTGGTGAATTTTCTTACTCTTATCTCTCCCTCTCCCCCATTTCCTGTTTTCGCTTTTCGTTTCTTATTTGCTTGTTGTGAAAATTATATATTCCGTGGTTCGTGGTTGCAGTCTACAATTCTGTTGTTTGTATGTTAGCTGTACGTCAAAGTAGGGTTGTGGTTTTTAAAGGGGGCGGCGGTTTGAATTTATGACATGGTCTCCTTTGATATATCTTTATTGAAGCTTGAATGCATGCATATTTGTTCTTTTCTCCCTTTGTAGATTAAACATGTTAGTTCAACGTTGCCGGTAGCCTTACTATGTAAGAATATCTTCTTGTAGATCAACAATTGAGGTGTACAGTACATTGGGATGCAGCTAGTAAGTTAGGGGCTTAGTGTAGAATTTGGCTTGACAGCTAGATTCAAAAGAAAATTGCCCTACTCCGCATACTTACTTAGCAGAGCTTTAAGTTCAACAACGATTTCATACCTTCAAAATCGTCCGCCAGGGTATATAAACAATAGGAATAGAATGGCCCGGCATGGCCGTCAAATGCCCACCTGACGGCATCACTGACAGGGGTGTCTAGTCCTGAATCCTTCCCCGCGGATGAGCGTAGCCCAGGCCAAACACAGATTCTACAACATCATCAACCATTTCAGAGCAGAGAGAGGCGCGTCAGGTTTCTTTCAGCCCTCCACTCCCTGCCTCGCTATACTTACGAGCCTTCAGGTCTCTGAACGATCGCAAGACGTCTTCTTCCGTGCTTCTTTTTTCAATTTTATAGACCTAGATGTCGCGGAGACGATGTTGACATCGACAGCGATGGAAACCTGCTGGGTGAGAAGCTGGCCAGCTTCACGGTCTTCCTGCTGGATAACTCTTTTCCATACCCCGTTGGTCATCCGAATACCAGTACTTCGAGGTGCTAGCCTTGTCCGTGACCATCATCGTTGTGTGATATCACGGAATATTTGATCGGAGGGAGGCAGTAGTTCGGGCTGATACATCAGGGCCGCGGTTGCGCAAGATGACAAGATGATGAAGGAAACCCGTTTCGGGGATAATCATTGATGTTTCGTGAGGTAGCCTATATGCTTCCGCATTCTCTAATAATAGAGACAGGCTCTAACAATGAATTTGTAAGTTATTATCTGGCCAGTATTTGGTTTTTTTCTCGTTCACTGGTCCACTTTAGATCGAATCCAAAATAAATAAATAAGTAAATAAAATAAATAAATGCACTTAATATCCTTGACATGTTGGATTGTGATGTTTCTCGTCTAAATAATCCGTGGCAGCAATATTGATCAACCATGCAACAACGCCCGTGACTTGACGTATGGTTTCCATAGTACTATCCTTTGAAACCGTCCCTGGCCCAGGAACATACGTACCAAATTGAGACTTTCCTCCTGGATACTGTGCCGGAGATGAGATGAGATCCAAATCCCCGATCTCTCGCACCCCCTATTTGGGGCTAATGGTTCAAACCAGAGCCTCCATCACCCCCCGGCTCCTTGCTCTTCATCGGCGCAGTTGCATATAATATAATACTGAATTTGTCGGGCAAACGGGAGAATATATTGACAAGATACTCCAGGACATGGAGGAGATCTCGGGACGCAAAGAAGACGGGGTCGACGGGATTGAGCTGACTTGTTGTGCTGGGATTTGAGTGGGCTGGCTTCGATAAGGGCTGTCTATGCCTAGGCAGGACTATATATATATATATGTATATATATAGACAAAATAAACTTTGACCTGTGGCAACAAATTAAATGGGCCAGGCTGCCATCCAGAATTTTTTATCACGACTCAACTTAGCGTAAGGGGTCGGGGGAGGAACGAGAGCCTTTCAAAGCGGAGCATCTGCGTTCCCCGGAATGCCCACGATCGTGGACAGTGGATTGGTATGACGAGGGGACGAATACATTAATTACAGTGGGCAAATAAATAAGCACCTCAAGCTCAAGGCGATCAGTCTCAAAAGTCAGAAAGGAAAAGAAGCCTTCAACTCTACCTATATTGTTTACAAAAGACGATTGTTTTCGTTTTTTTTTTGTTTTTTTTTTTAAAAAAAAAAAGGAGTTGGAATTGGTCCATAAATTCCTGAGCATTATTCCATCTAATATACCGCAAGTGCTGTGTACAGTTGAACAGAGGACATCTCCTGCTTTTGAAAGAGAGAGAGTATATGTGTGTGAAACAATCACAGATGATATAAACAATGATCCCATTATGTATAGTTATATACTACCATAACTATGTAACTACTCTATACTAGATATTTTCTCAGCCTCAGCCCCAGCCCCTCTCTCTCTATGTGTGTGTATATACTATTACCTACCTGCCTACCTGCCTATATACTATATGATCCCTTACACCTGCATAAAAAATAAAAAATAAAATAAAAAGACCCAAAATTCCAAAAACACAGCGAGACGGGGGGAGAAGCGGTATATATATGTATGTATGTATATATAAAATATAAACCACAAAAAAGCCAAAAGCCAAAAGCCAAAAAGAAAAAGGAGAGAGAAAAGATCCATCGGTATATGTTAAACTATATGCATAGGTGATATGAGGTATAGAATATTAAATAAAAATAAATAAAAATAAATAAAAATAAATAAATAAATAAAATGAATAAAACACTAGGGACGCTAAGAAGAACTAAGAAAGACCCTTCGTTCGGCCTTGGAAGTGGTTCTGACGATAGGCGTGTTGGGTGGGCATGTGGGTAGGGTAGGGTAGGGTATTGATTGATGTGATCTTAATAGTATTTACCATTTAATATTTTTCAGAGGTAGGTGTTTTTTTTATTTATCTTTTTTTTTTCCCCCAAGCGCTAAAATGGGAAAAAAAAAGGGGGGGATAATATGTAGATATGTGTAACTATGTGCGGATGTGTATTGTGTATGTGCGTGTGTGTAGTATACGACGTTGCAAGGGTATTCTGATCTCTTCCCATTCCTCTCCAGTAAAAAAAAAAAAAAAATGCGACAAGACCTTCTAATTAATAGAACAAACGAACAAATAAATAATATAATATAATAACAACAATGAAGGCAATACAAAATCAAAAACCATCAAAGAATGAAAAAAAAAAGAATTGGAAAAATCAAAAAAATCAAAGCGCTATTGCTCTGAAACTGCCACCGCCACTGCCACCGCTGCACCGAAGAGGGCGCTTTCATTCGCTTTCTCGAGCGTGATGGATGGCGACGTTACTACTGAGGTCATCACTTTCTGAGAGGGTGATGTCGCGCCAGACTCCGGCGGTGGGGAAATGGGGCGAGAGGGCCATGATGGATCGCGTTCTAGCGCCAGATCGTTGAGGTATTGTTGGCACTGATCGTAGAAGCCGGGGTATTTGTTGATGACGGAGCCATCACAGGCAATCGTTACATTTTGTGTGCTGTAGTCGATTGTTGGCGCGATAGTGGTGTTGGTTGTTGTGGCGGTGGCAGTGGTGGTAGTAGTTGTGGCGGTTGTGGCGGTTGTGGCGGTGTTGTTGGTTGGATTCTTGTTCAGGTCGTTTGACAACTCCGGATTGTCATTGCCATGGCTGTTGTCATTGGGTGAAGAGGAGGATATGACGGAATCTGGAGTTGGTGGGAGAGTGGCCGCTTCGCTCGAGTTTCGCAGACACCACAGCGCATGGATGGATGCGGCAAGATAGGCGGCTGCTCTCCGTGTGACGAAAGTGCATATTTGTTGAAGGAATTGGAGGTCCGCCGGAGAGGGCGCAGTGACAAAGGAGTGGTGTTTTTGGAGATACGCGGATGAAGAAGTCAGTGAGGGGCTGGTGTCATCTTGAATGTGCGCGGCGATGCTGGTGTCGAATGTGTATGGGGATCGCATAGATTCCGGAAGGGAACCGCCAAACAAGCCTTCCTTCTTGACCGCTTCGACGATGATGAGGCGAACGATCTCGCCGAGATATCGTCCCGTGCACATGTATTCCAGCGGCTGGTAATCAGGCCTCAGATGTGTCTGGTTCAGAATATCATCCCATCTGGTAGTCGGCAAAACCCCACCGCCGCCAAACATGCTAAGCTCTGTGTTAACGATGACGTGATCCGCCTGAGCAAACCATTCAGCTGGTCGGGTTCCAAACTTGTCAATCCCTATCGCATGGACCGGGTAGTGGATGGCGGCATTGGTACCAGTACCCAATATCAGGGAAACTCGCGTGGAAGGGTCCTCGTATGCCCGCGAGAGGAGGGTGGAAGAGCTATCATTCACGATCGCATCGATCCGAACATTAAGATTCCGCTCCCTGCAGGCCTCTGTGATCAACTCGCTCAAGTCGTCACCCACCGTTCCGTTGGAACACCGGAACCCTTTCCCCATGGCAATGACACGCCCACTACGTATCGAAGTCTGGTCAATTGGGAACGACCACGATAGTCCTATTGGAAGGGGCATCGAGTCCATGCCGTACTTCTCCTCGCCGCGGCTCAACATCTCTTCGATCTTCTCCGCCATCCATGCGAAGAACGCCTTGCCCTCGAGCAACTTCACGGTCTCGTCGATGATCGACGAGACCATACGGACAATCCTCATCTTCCCACCTCCCGAAAGTTCCACGAGCGCGACTCGAAACGTTGATCCTCCGAGGTCCATGGCAAGGTATGTGCCGCTCTCCTTGCCCGTGGGTAGGGTATGGTTGAACGACGGCAACATACAGACCGGACTAGTCTTGGCGCATATGTCGATCTGCGCGCGGATCTTCTTCGACATGGACAGCAGGTTGGACACGTTCAGGTGACCTGTGAACAGGCGCTCGACCTCTTGCGATAAGTCATCCAGCGTCCGTCGACGCCGTTTGGAGGAATTGGACAATGAATCCTGCCTCGAGTCGGATGAGTCCCCTAGCTGCGAAGGAAACATCATCATGCGCTTCAGGAGCGTCATGATGTTGCGGAAGAAGGCCCGCATGCGGCGGTTCACCCTTGCGATTGTGCCTGCCATTGCGAGGTGAAATGGGTATAGTGGTAGGCTCTCAAAATGGCAGTCCTGTGGGCTGAGGGAGTGAGGCGGCGTTGTTGTTGGTGTTGTTGTGGTTGTTGAAGATGAGGCTTGAGATAGATGGCTGATCAGGTGGCGCGACGTGTATATGATTTTATTTATATACAGGTCAAGAAAAAGCTGTATAAAGGAAAGGATTTCTGAAACGCCACGATGAAACGCTCAGATACAGCTCATAGATAAAACAAAACAGTTTTTAATCACTCAGCCACATTTTCTGCCCTCGGGACCAGCGTATGAAATTTTGGTAGCTGTAAGTAGATAATATATGAATGAACGGCTATTGTGGTGGCGAGAGGTGGACGGCAGCCCAACCGTGGATGTTTGTTTAATGCTTTTGAGAGTGACTCAAGCAACAAACAACAACACTTGCGCAACGCGGAGGACGAGTGAATCGGGGCGCGGGGGGGAGAGGGGAGGGAAGAGGGGTTGTAGTATTATTAAATGAGGGCGGCGAGGAACGCGGGACAAGTTACGAGAAGCTCCAACTTATGCGTAAGCCGTCGCGGTGGTGGTTTATCAATCAAGCCAGGGGGAAGACGGAGAGACTCGCAGATATATAACTTATCGCAACGCCAGAACGAAACCACAGAGGGTCCAGATGTATCTGCAACCATCCAGCGGCAGCCTTTCGGGCGGAAGAAACTAGGTACCTGATACTTCGCGGAAAGGAAAAATCCCTGACAGTCCCTTTTCAAGCTTTCGCGAATGATTTGCGCAGGGACCAAGTTACGTCTCTCTGTCCTGTCTTTTGAGAGAAAGAAGAGGAGGGAAAAAGAAAGAAAATTGAAAAGTGAGAAAACAAAACCAAAAAAAAAAACCACACACGAAAAAAGGGCAACAGCAATTAAAGCCGCCAGCAACCTCCGTCGAGTGCGACAGTGTGAAGTCGGATTTCGTGGACGGTCCAAAGAAGGACCGAAAGGCAGCGTTGCAGGCGCTACTATGATGTCTTTCTCTCTCTGTGTCTGCCCTCTAGTTCCTCTTGCGTTTCGAGCAAGAGTTAATATTATGATGGAGGCCAGTCTTCTCGCTCAGTCGCTCGCTGACTCCCTTCCGGAATTCACCTTTCCTGCTTGGCGCTGGGCCTGTTTCTGTTTCGATGTCGCCCTTTCGTCTCCTCCGTGCTGCGGATGTTATTGTTGCACCCCCTCCCCCCCGCGCGCAGGAACAAAATGAACAACCCCCAACAAGACAAGATGACTTTTGGCCGGGCAATCCCTTGAGCGCCAGGATGCTGGCCCAGTATCCACCCACAAGGTGATCGGGAGGCGGGAGGGTTACTGAATTGGGTCACCTAGAGTCTCAGATCGCATGGAACAAGGAAAAGAACGTGGGCCAGTTACGCAAAAATAAAAACAAAGGAAAGGATCGGGAATCAAAAAAAGGAAAAAAGTAAAAGTAAAAATAAAAATAAAAATAAAAAGCAGAAGAAAATTGAAAAATCGAGAATAGGAATAAAGAATACAAAAATCGAGCGAGTTCACACACATACACACCCCCCTCACTGAAGAAGATTGGCCCACTGGAGAAGATTGACGAGTGGAAGGCCAGGTTTAAGTTCGGCAAACCCGGAGGGTCGTGTTGTGCTGTGTCTGGCAGCTGGCGGCGAGCGAGCGAGCGAGTGGTACCTGGGAGTGAAACGATGCACGCTCCCCCAGGCAGATGGAGGCGGGGCAGGGAAGAACAGGCCTGGCAGCTTGGAGGAAGGGTAGTGGCCAGGCGAGCGTGTTTCAACGAGGGTCCGTCGAGGGATCGCAACTTCGCAGGGCAGTTGGTGAGCAGCTGTTGCGCAGGCTAGTCAGCTGGCTAGCTAGCTCGCTCGTGGGGGAAGATGACAGCGAATTCAACTTCTCATCATCGATTGGGAAGAGGAAACATGGCAGTAGAGTCACCCACAAGCAGCTGTCTCCGCGCCACTTGCTGCTGGCTGTGGATCTGCTGCCATGGAGTGGCTGTGGCCAAGCGCTACAGAGTCCTGCGGCGGCGGCCGCCGCGGCGGGGTGGGGTGGAGTCGAGTCGAGTTAAGTTGAGTTGAAGCAAAGGTGACATCCAGAGTGGAAATCAAGGTTGACTTCCGGCCGAAATTGTAGCGAGAGCTGGAGCTGGTTGCTGGACCTGAGTGTCCAATGTCTAGTGTCAATGCCGCAGTGTCCGGGCCAGATTCACCCCCGCGAGCCTGGCGCTGATCGCGTGCCTGCTGGGGGGCGGTTGCCGGGACTTGTTGCTGCTGCCCAATGCCCAGTCCCCAGTGTGCACACCGGCCCCGCCACAGCCGCTGCAGCCCCCGGGCGATGACACCCCTGTGGGGGGGGGGATGGGCACGCCCTGCTGTAACCCTGGCCGGGATATCCAGGCATTCCAGGCGTTTCAGGCGTTTCAGTTGGCCATCCGTGGATACGTCCCAAAAACAGGCTGGTACGCGGTATTCGCAAGACCGCTAGGGTATCGATCGGACACCAGCGTATCAACCAGCGTCCCTCGCTGTATCGCGGTCTCTGGCATCGCCGCATCGCCCTACGGCGTAGAGGTCTGTAACTTAATATCGCACAGACCAGGGCCTGGGGAAGCTTGGGAAGCCTGAAAGCTTGTGTATTGTGTATTGTTTCCAAATGCTTGAACCACTGCTTACTAAGGCGGTTTTTCATCCTCTCCTTCTCTCCAGTTCTTTACTACCACTACTAGCATCTCTCCTTCTCGTCAATCAATCAATGAGGCCAGCATTGATCTCAGATTCTCTTCTTCCCTCTTCTCCACTGGTCATTTCGTTCAAAGGCTAACTAAAGAGAGCAGAGCCAAGCCTCCCCCTTTTTCCGCCTCTAATATAACTAACGTAGTTAACGAGTTACGATGAAAAAGTTCCTGCTGATGTAACGTTGCTCCCTGCCAACCCTCGCGGGCGTGAGTTGTGTGCAACCCTGCTGTGTGACCGCTCGTCGCTGGTCAGTCAAGTCAAGTCGCCCTTTTTAATTTCAGCGGTTAACGCTGACCTCGCCAGAGTGGCCACTCCCACTGCACTTGCACGCTTTCTTCTCTGCGCATGGACGATGTGCGTGCTTGGCGTGGAGTGGTGGTGGTTGGAGGAAGCATGGGGAAGCTTACAGGAGTTCGTAGGTCTAACATCATCTTTGTTTGGTTCCTGGCTATGGATTTTCTTTTTTTCCTTTTTTCTTTTTCCTTTCGTCTGCTTTTTATTTTTATTGGCGCAATTGAAACGGAAAAAAAAAGATATTATCATAGAGTTTAATTAAACCAGGATTGAAGAATCAAATAAGCATCTCAAAGGAAGATCCAAGATCTCATCAGAACCCTATTCAACATCATCAACTGGGCCAGCACGACTACTAACTTCTGTCGAACCACCTAATCCTCATACCCCGGCGCCCTTCTCGGGGGAGGCTTCCGGGGTTCTTACCGTTAAACTGACATCAAAGCTTTTAGGATTCGATTTTATTGCTTCTTTGCATATGCAGCATCTATATATACTATTATTGGACGAATCAATCAGTCGATCAATCACCCAACTATTTATTCAGCAATGCCACTATCAGCACAATGGAGACAACTTATCTTTCTTTTCTTTTCTTTTCTTTTTTTTAATCAAAATTTAAGTCGTCTTCATTAAGTCCTCAAGGGTATAATTTCAAAACAAATGTGGATGGATATCTTCTTGATGATGGAGTAGTAAAAATATAAAACATAGTTAGTTATGGTAGTTAGTTAACTAACTACCGACTACTTTGAATGCAGAGAAAATGAAAACACAATATTTTTCTTAGAAATAGAGTGTTATATTTTCCCAGTTGTTAAGTATATTCAACTTGCTTAGTTAGGCGTTGACAACTAACTATCTATTTTCTGTAACTATTCAACCATACATCCAATCTTCTTTATATAGTTTGTTTATTGGTTTAATATCCAATGCCATTTTCTTTCTCATAAGGACCTGTTATACAGTGAGCTTATACTACACTTGGTACAAAAAAATATGCAAATTACCATGCAGTTTAAACTAATAACATTGGGAGGCCTTGATCTCTTTTCCCCTCAAGGTTCTAATCTTGTAGAGCTACCAACGCAAGCAAGCGTCTCTTAGTGTGAGTTGACCGTAGTCCATAGTTCCATCGTTCCCCCCTTTTCTATCTTCAGAGAATAAATTAGATTCAGATGATTCTTGGCCAAAGATTCATACATACTAACTGATAGTTAACTATTAGCTAACTGTCCACTTATTCTCAATGGTTTCCCTTCTTCCCACCTTTCAGGGGGAGTATTCATTGTGTTTTGAATGAATATAGTTAATATATGCACACCACCAAGGGTCCTTGCTTGTAAAATAACTCTGAGATTCCCCATTATTTTCAAAATTTTCTTTTCCTTTGAATCAAGCGAGCACACAAAGCCTGGCAGTGCCCGGTCATCGCCTGAGCTGTCAATACTGGAACTATCCAATAATCACTGCCTTCATTGATGGTTGGAGGTTATGCGGCTTCACGTCTAACTTCACAGGCCTCAGCTCCTGGCACAAGATCGATTCTATCCTCACCGGGCTGCGGCTGGTGGTCTGTCTCGTCTCAAGACAGCAGCAGCAGCAGCAGCAGCAGCAGGAGGGGAAAGCAAAATACCCGATTTTAGCCCTCTTGAGACATCTTCCAACTGTGTCTCCCGGATTCCACCCCGCTGGTTCGACGCCTCATATATCTTGATAACTTTTTTCTTGTCTTGTCTTGTCTTGGTGGGTGGGTGATTCTCTCGTCTCACCTCGACTACTGTGGCACCCTCATGGACCGACCTAGAGAGATGTACGTCGCCGTCCTGGAGATAGGAAGATGCATCTTAGGCAAGGCAGGGCATGGTTGGTTTGACAAACACCTTTTCTGACCCTCCAACGACCTTTCCCGAAGACAGATTTTCAGTTGTCCTGGCTTGTCCAGATTACCAATACCAAAGTCTTAACTCTTTTGGGGACCATATATATATATATATATATTCGAATCTGGCTGCCTGGGCGAAGCAGACAAGCAAGCAAGGGCGTCTGTCTTCACCCGTTCATTTTTCCCCGCGATGAAAAGCCAAAAACCACACTCCCCATTGCACATCCGTTCTGACATCGCATGGAAATTTCTCTCACGTTTTTATCTTTTTTCTGTGATCGGAATGCCTGCTCCAAGGTCAAGGTCGAAGCTAGAAGCATGGCTTCTCCTGAACTTCCGATTTACTTGCTTGAAATGCGCAATTGGGCTGGGAATCCCCCACCCCCCTTCTTCAGAAGCAGGTTGTCGGTCCTTATCTGAGATTGCAACTCCAGTGCAATGTGGACCAAGATATCAACCATATCATGGCTTTGGCTCAACCTCAGCAAATGATACGGGCATATAAAGAGCTCGGAAGTGAGACAAAAGGCTTCGTCGTGGGATGGAGTTACTTACCATATTGTCAATAAGGGCCTCAGGCCTGAGAGCGGAACTTCTGCTGGCCACCGAAAGGACTTTGCGTGCTCTCCTCCCTCCCACCACTCTCCATCCAATCTCTGTTGACCTTATCACTCAGGTTACAAGAATTATTTTTTTTCCCTTAATCCCCAGTGTCTCAAATTTGCACAGAGATGATGGCCCATTTGCCAAGGTGGCAAGGCAGTGAGTGGGTGAGTTTGGTATTCGCTCTACGAACTCAGTCAGAAAGCTGCTCATGGACATCTGGATTCTAATCGGAAGCCCCTGAGGCTGCTCCCTTCTACCAACACCATTTGCAGTCTTGTTTTCTTTTCTTTTATTTTTTCTTTCTTTCTTCCCTCTCCCCTTGCTCTCCTGCTGTTAGCTGTTACTTTCCTCCCAGCAGTGGTCGAATCAGACAAGCTGAAGAGAAAGAAGTCAAAACATCAAAGCATTTCGTTATATCTATTTTAAATATCAACAACCACTTTTATTAGCCCCCTTCTTTTCCCGCCAGCCTTTTTGGCCAAACAACGAGCAGCCACAGCCGCGAAGTGTGAAGGGCGTTTATATGAGATGGAGGCGAGAGAGACTCCACTATTTTCACCTTGTCATCAAGATACCGCAGATTTCTGCCAAAAATGCCTGGTATAGGGTACGCGGCGGATTTCAGTTGAGAACGGTTCTACCGTTCCTCTTTCCCCTGTCCTTTGTTTATTTTTGGAACAACGCAGATGTCGAGAGAGGAGGAAAAGCCACCATGACCAACCACTGTAAGCCGGAACTTTACGAAGTAGTTTTACTGGACTTAGCTTTGAAACAGCTGGAGGGCGCGTTAAGTTAGCTCAACTGGCTGAGTGGCTGGCCAGTTTCGAAACGTCTGGAGGCTAGGCTAGCCAAGCTTCCCAGCTTCTTTCTTCTGGAAAACGGCACGATGTGATCGGCGCAAGGAGGGGAAAAAAAAGAAACGAAAGAGAGAAGAAGGAGAAGGAGAAGCGAAAGAAGCCTCGGTTTTGCGCCATTTGTGTTTTCTTTTTTTTCGAGGGGTTTTATTCTTTCTTTTTTTTCGGTTTCGTTTCCCACCACCCCCAACATCTACGCTTGAATGGGAGTTTGGAAAGAATATTCTTCCCCCCCCCTTCTACATCCGCCAGTGGAATCAATCAAAGACTTTCATCCAATTTGCTTAGGGATGGGGCGGCTTCTCCCCTCCCAGACAGACTGCTGCTTGCTGCTCTTTTAAGTTTCATTTCTCAGTTCTGTCCGGGAACCGCTCGCTTGCCCGGATCCATATTCACTATATATTATTACTATTACCATTATTACTTATTACTGTTATTACAGGAAGTTAGAGGAAAAAAGGGTACAAAAAGGGGGTCACCATTGCTGAAAGGCAGGGAGGGAATTTCTTTTCTTTTCTTTTCTTGTTTTTTTTCTCTCTTTTAAAAAAGTAATGACGTATATATATATATATATATATATAACTAAAATATATCTCGATAAAAATAAAAAAATCCAAGGGTGGGGCGGCGGGGGGAAGTAAAGTAAAGTAAAGGGCCCGCGGGAAGTTCATTATGATATAAACACCCCATATAGTGAGTTAACACAAAACACAAATACCACCATAACATGACAAGCCATTGGACCGGATTCTACGCTGTTGATGAAACATCATCGTTCATTCATTGATTGATTCACTGATTCATTCATTTTTTCATGTTTCTTTTTTCTTTTTTTTTTTTTTTAAAAAAATCTTTTCTCTGGTTTCAATTGGCCTGTTCAACAGGATTTTATGTTGACATATGGATAAGATAAAATATTATATCACCTATCTTTACTCCACGGCCCGGGGAAATCCAGGATAGAGGAGAGAAGAGGGGCGAGAAAAGAAGGAATATCCGGAAAAGATTGAACGTGCTTCTAAAATTTGAGCTCTTTTTTGACTGGCTCGCCCCGGTGGTTGAGGTGTTTTTGTACCCTATCAAAATCCCAAGTGCTTTGGAGTACTAAGATTTCACGAGCCTTGGGCACTTTGTACCGCAAAAATCTGACCAGGAGAAGGTGGGGTGTGGGGCCGTTGTTTGGGGGGGGGCGGCGCGCCCGGAGGGGTGGGGTTTGGTGTTGTTGCTCTCCAAGTAAAAGGACAGACAATGTTATTTTCTCACCTCCTTGCTCATCGAATCTAAGTTGAGAGGAGCTTAGTAAGTTAGGGGCAGTAGGAGTAATACTTCTGTAGCGTGTATACGGATAAGTGATGTGTGTATATTTCTTATATACTGAATCTGATACTGGTTGTTGTCTTGTTGCGAAATCTAACCCAGAGGGTGTCCAAAAAGGGGGGGAATGGGTGAGGGCTCAATGTCAGAAGCGGATATATAGAAGAAGAGAGGAACAAAACAATACATCATTAGCGCAAGGGACGAGAAAAGAAGGAGAGGGGGAAACCGTTAGATAAAATATACAAAGACAAATTCGAAGGGAGGTGAGCTAGAAAGGTCAACATTACAAAATCATATACATAGGTATCCAGAATAAATAAATTAGTAAATAAAATGGGAAGAGAAACGGAGAAACAAAAAAATGTTTACAGTAGACGGGAGAGGAAAAAGAAAATAAAAAGAAAAGAAAAAGAAAAGAAAAAAAGCCCGACTACAGCAAAAGGACCCTGATACTTTTTTCCAACCCTTACCCAAAGGAAAAGGAAAAAAAACAGACATTATGTTTTCCCTCCCAAAGCAGAGAGAACGAGTGTGTGATGTCATTCTTTGTGAACCTTGTGGGAAATCCAAAGTAGATAGAATTGAGGGAAAGATAAGAATGCACTCGTAGATATTCATTCCATGCCAAAAAGAAGATATATATAGCGTAAAAAGGGTCATATGCATGTAGATACGCCCTTTCAGCTCCCCTCGATGAAATATGTCCTACTACGACTCCTCGCGGCTATCGCCTTAGGATCGTCCGGTAAGTGCGTATGGTGCACAACGTGCGGTCGATAAACGGCGTCGACAGGGGCTTGCCAGTCATCCAGGCCGAGCGGGAAGTACTCATAGAGAAGATCGGCGGTTTCACTGGGATTGATGATCTGAGATGCTAAGAGGGGCGGCTGGAGTTGGTGTTGCATTTGGTTTAGGGTGGTTACGTTGCTTGAGGAATTGTGATTGTGTGTTAGAGGTTGGCGCTTTGGTTGGGCTGTAGCGCTCTTTTGTAACTTCTCGGAGGGTGAGCCGTCGATGTCCCGCCATCTATGGATGCCTGCGTTTGTCGGCATGGACATGGCAGGGGGTGTGCAGTTGGAGTCGCCAGCGGAATTGGCAGGGCTAGAGTCCTCGTCAATGAACGAGAGGTTGATTGGGCGTCCCGTGACACTGATCCGTCGCCGCTTTTCGCGATGCTGATGGACGTCTGGACTGGAGTTCGCATATGAAGTGGCTGCATCATTTACAGCACCGTTGGTAAATGTGGGTGTGGGGAGAGGCGCGGAGGGAACAGTTGCAGTCTGTGTCCATTCCGGGTAGGACGATGATGGCAGCTGCTGCTTCCTGGCATCTTGATCCTGGGGAGATTTGCTCCGTTTCGTTCCTGTCCCCTGTTGAGAGGAAGGAGCCTCGATCGTCGCCGCGCGGTTGGCGTTTGCCTGGGCATGCTTTCGTGAGGATGCGGCACTACCGCTAAGGGGAAGATCTTTACGCGACTGGAAGTTTCTGGGGCTACGGCCGCGCACGATTACAGGCCCAGAATGAGCCTCGCAAATAGAAATCTTAGCACCTGTTGACAGCGTTGCGACAATCTTCAATCTCACAACAAAATGTTGCTGCAATTCCTTCCTCCGGCCATTATTCGCAGTGGCGATACGGAACTGCAGTCGCTTCCACGCAATGGAGAAAGTAGCATAATCCGAGTCTATATCCTGACCTGCCATGATATCCAAAGGAATCGAAGGGGGCTCCTTTTCCGTCTTGTCTTCCGGCTGACCTGTGACATTGACTGCAGGCGTTTTCCAGGGAACAGAAATGATTTTCACGGGATTACCCTCGACCGATTCGGTTGCCGATACTGTGAGCTCCTGCGCAAGTATAGGGATCCGATCACCCTGCTCTGTCATGATATATCTCATTGTACGTGGCAGTGTCACTGAGCCTGTGATTTGGAATAGATTCCGCCTGTAGCAAGTTAATTCAGCCATCGGGGGCGGACCACTTGGCTTGGTCGTGGGAGATGTGGTCCACGGCGATTCGGCAAGAAAAAACATGCCATGAAGCTGAGCGGCCATGGAGATGGAAGTTCGACGTAGCGAATAATCGAGCAGAGTAAAATTGTATATGGGTATAGAAAAGCTGAGCAGTTTGTGGTTATGGTCGATGGAGGAGTCTTGTTGGGATTGCTGATCTGACGGAAGCGTTTCGAATGGGGCTATCATCTCGGGGAAGGGGTCGTCAAAGTGGTTATTGGAAAATCGTCGTAGAGAATGCGCAGGAATCTGAGGCTGCGCATAACCAATGTCGTCACCGCTACCCAAGTACAGAGTGGTCAGTCAAGGCGCCAGCAGGGATTGAAGATGGGGTTGTTCGTTAGCAAGTGGGACAATACCTAACAAATGTTTCATGGTCGTACGCTGAATGGGAGTCTGGCATATCCAGAGAAGGCATGGCATTGAGGTAGTCCGTATTTTGCATATTGGCCATAGACAGCGGGCTGCCTAGGTAAGGGACGGCCATGGTGTCGAAGCTCTCCATGTTCGGGATATCGGAGAGGTGGGCTCGATGGGTCGCAACGCAGCAGTGTGAAGACCGCTGATGATTGTAGGAGTCGAGAAATCAAACCCGCATCCACAGCGGAATGGGAGGGAGATGCCAAAGAAAACAGAGGGAGGGGGGATGAAGGGAGAGAATAGGTGGTGGCAAGGGGAGGGGTGGAGAGGAGGTTTGCTGTGGAGATGGATGGAGCGATTTCTTCCCTGTCATGCAGCGGCTTCGAGAGTGCGAGGCTTGCCAGGGCAGGTTGATGTATGATTCTCTGATAGTCGAAGGGGAGAGAGAGAGAGGGAGGAAGGGAGAGGGAGAGGGAGAGAGAGTGTGTGTATGGGGAGGCGGATATTGATTCCAAGCGGCCCGCAGGAGATTGCTGAGTTGGGATGTTCATCCACTCAAGGGCGACAGCGTGGGGAAGATGGGGGCGGGGATGGCTTGTGAGCAGCTCGGCGGAAAACAAAAGTAGCAGCTCCTCCTCCGCAAAGTGCCTGTGGACCTGAGGTTCGAAAACGGGCGACCTAGGACACACAACGACGATTATTCACTTTGGGCTGTCGGCGTTCTGTGTTGGATTTTGTCGTGCTGAGCCATTGGGCTGATGTTTTATACCGAACAAACGAGGAAGATAGCGAAGCAAACAACAACAACCTTCGGGGCCAACAACGAGTTTGGGTGGAAGGGGGAGAAGAAACAGAGTGCCGCGAGCTGGATGATGGCAATAAGAACAATAATAACCAGGAAGAGTAATAATAGTAATCATCGAAGCAGAATAAGATCATACGGGGTATTTGCCCCCCCTTCAGCCTGTCTTGGGACCATCTCGACTTAGTGCGATACACAGCAGCTAATCGTGCCCGCGATACAGATTACAGCTAGATGCAGTTAGGGACGCAGTTTGGGACGTTTACAAGCTCCCGGCCTCCTCCAGCCGAAGGCAGATCTAACAGCAATTTCTCTGCCGCTTGGATAACTATTTGATATCATTTCCAATCTCGATACCAGACACATACATGCCCAACGAACACCACAACCCGATAGATAGATGCTCGACGGGGGCCCCATCCATACATCAATCAGTCAATTCCCTTGAATCCCCGGATGGGAGGCAAATTGGCGCTGGCAACAGGCCCGAACCACTTCCCGTCGCCAACCCTTGCAACTTCGGCATGCAGGTGCTGGCGGCTTGCTTGGGCTAGGGGCCAAAGGTCAGGCGCGGGCATCCCCAACAACGGCCATTGCTTACGGCGGTATTTGTTGCGTATCGTCGCCTGGACTGGTCGCAGGAACCCCACTCACCCGCTGGCCTTACGGGTGAAAACATCGTCGACTCTTCCGCTTGGTTAGCTCGCCAATCGTTGCCCTGAGGCTTGGTGGGCCCTTTCCGCCCATTTCTCCGGTTGACTGGAGACTGGGTGAGAGCGAGTATCATCAGGTCCCACTTCGACGCAACAAAAGTATAAAAAAAAAAAAAAAAAAGAGCGAATTACGCTTGCTTGGATGTTCCATTCCGGACCTGGAGACCACAAGAGCCGAAAGCCAAAAGAGCATTGCTAGCTGGTTCAAGGGTTTTACCAACTGTTAGAGCGAAGTCGTCTGCTTACTAGAGGAATTGTGGCTTGAAACCAGATATGCGGAGGGGGCCAAGGCCAAGATCTTGTCAGCATCGACGGAATTGTTGAGGATAAGTTCAATAACTAACTCAGGTCTAAGAATAATAATAAAGTTTTGCTGAGTGAATTCACAAGCCCTCCGCCTGGCTCCGGCAGATACCATCCACAATGTTGATTTTCACCTTTGCACATGGAGAATTGTGGGCGGTGATGGGGTTTTTTCTCTCTCTGAAAACCCCTTTGAGCTCATTTCATCTCAACTGCGCTAGGCCTGCAGAGGGATTAGGCTCGCTAACTTCTTCCCCCGTCTCAACTAGAACAGCCGCATCTTGCGACGAACATGCGGCATTCATTCCTCAGTTTGAAAACCAACAAGGCACGGCTGTTTCATGCACTGCCGTCCACTTTTATATATACATCCAGAGAATGAATGCTCTTGTTTTTGCATTGACAATGTCAGCATGGTCGTGTTTCACGGAGAAAGGACCAACGAACTCTCTGCTCACACAATACATTTTCATTTATTCCTATGATGGTCGTTGGTGTGTGTGTGTGTGTGTGTGTGTGTGTGTATGTGTGTCCCAGTAGGTACTTGTAAGTTTGTCACACAGGGCTAGCTCACAAATAATAAGCTCTGTTTCGCAAGGTACAAGCCCTGCATGCCTGTTCGTTATTAGAACTGTTATTGTTAGTTTCCTCTCTACTATTGGGTGCTTAGAGTCAGCAGGGGCCCCCATGCCTGACAGCCTGGAGGTGGAGGAGGACTGGAGGAGGCGAAGTGGAGATTCCATGAGGGGGAAGCCTGCGAGGTGGGAATGAGAAAGGTGAGTCGCGATGGAGCAACCCACGCCTCTCCACAGTGTCTGCATCCAATCAGCAGGGTAGACTTCATCCCGGTGAATTTCCGCCCCCATGAATCATAATGATGGGGAAAGCTCAAGGGTCAGGCATCGAGTTTCAACCTCAGGAGAATTCATTCATTCCCCCAACCAACGAATCCTCGCGGAAAATGTTCCAACGGTCCAAAAATCCCCGGCCAAAGCCATGGAAGTTTCTGTTCAGATTCCATAACTCTAGTATGTATTGATTTGGCTCATAAACCCGACAATATCGCTCGACTTACACAAAGTTGTCCCTCCGCTTCCTCTGAAGGGATCAGAGATTTCAATGGATATTTCAAAAATCACCTGATACTTCTCGAAACAACCTTGGAACAGATTTACTTCCAAGATTGCTCCCTCATTCCTTGGAGAAGCCGCCAGCAGACGAGATGCATGCTTGTGAAATGAGGAAAAAACTTAATATACACACTTTGCTCGCCTTTCGTTAGCATGAATACAAACAGAGAAAGAAAGGCATTGACATCATCGGTGCATGAATTCATTTTATTACGCGAGCTATAATTTATTCCTTGCTCAACGGGGAAGAATCGACAGGGCAAAAACAAAAACAAAATAAAAATAAAAATAAAAATAAAAATCGAAGAAAATTAAAAACCGCTCGAATCTCAAACCTCGACATTGTTGTTCTATCTCGTTGAATTGCATGTTGGATGTACAGTACAAAACGAACTCTCCTCCCTGGCCGCGGATTGGGACCCGAGGCACAACCATCCGAGGGTATCTTGCGCGCATCAATCCGAGACTCCGATCGAACCTCACCGCTGAAAAGGAGGGAAGAAAAATAAAATTTTATAGTATGAAAAATAAAATGAAAGGACCGAGTCAAGCCAAAAATAACCAGAAAAAGAAAAAAGATGATTTGCTTATTCGAGGAACATCCAGCGTAAAAACTTTATTCGTCACTAACAAATGCATGAATTGTTTCATTTTCTTTTCTTTTTCTTTTTCTTTTGCTTTTTCTTTTCTTTTCTTTCTTTTCATTTTTTCCCTCGGCTTGTCTTGGTTTGTTCTCTTGTTCTGATTTTTTCTCCCTCGCGCCGGGTTGGTGTGTCTGCATAGTTATTCCATTGCGTCATTCTTAAAACCTCTTCCCTTCGGCCGGAATAATGGGATTGTCCATGCATGTAGCCTTTTGTCTATTTTTCCATCTCCTTCTCCTTCGTCTCCCTTTCATCCCCGATGAACTGGCTCCCTCAGCGATGGTTGGAAGCTTTCTCTCTCGCTTCCGGACCCTCATTCTCCTGCGCGAAAAACCGCGTTCTTCGCGCACAAGTAGGGGGAAAGGGCAAGTAGCGGGGGTGTGCGGGTATGTTCGGCAGAGAAGCTCACCCCCCAAAAAAAAGAAGGAAGAAAGAAACCCCTGCCGCTAGCTTAGTTTTCCTCAGTTGGCTACATAGGAATAGGAATAGGAAAACTACAGGTCCATGGTTGAGCTGTGCATAGTCCGATAATGGACGGAGGTGAAAGTTTACCCCGCGCCTGACTGACGGCCGTTTTGCCTTTTTCTTTTCTCCGTTTCTTTTCTTATTCCAACCCGTTTCAATTCAATGGAAGGGACTGGTCGCCGCTCCGATCCTTCGAGAACATAAAGTAGTGTGTGGCTTGGTGGACTAGCGGCGGGGAACTTCAGGTTCGAACTCTTTTCCTTCCTTCCCTGGAGGAGGAGGAGGAGGAGGGCGGCCAGGATGGAGATCCATTTGCTTCATGAACACCAGGGGATGCATACAAAGGTTATGCGGAGATATGTAAATGGATGTCGCGCATCAACCAATTACGGGCTAAGGTTCTAAGAAGTAGAAAAGAGAAAGGAACGAACATACAGGCACGCCCAAACTGGAAAACTGACAGGGGAAATGTTTTTGATATTTAAAGAGTTAATCTGGTAAGTGGATGTCCTACGTAAGGGGAAAAGGAAAATGTATGAGCCTCTCCGGAACAGGAACTTTGCTCGTTGTGGATTCTGTCCATGCACAGAAGAATCCTTTACCATTCCTTTCGGGAAAGCCTCGAGTGTCTCTCCCTTTCCCGACGGAAAGGTTATTGAGGCCTCAGGTCACTAAGATTTCGATTGGCATCATAGTGTAAACTAAAAATAGTTAGTCATGCTAATGTGAACTTGGAAGCTGGGAAATTTCCATGCGCTTGGGGATTCAAATGGTTGGTTAGTCCCCAAAGTTGTGAGGGTCTGTTTGGATCATAAGGGTCGTTGTGAAAGCAAACTTCACAGCTGTTGTATTGGCTCCTGTCCTCAATGACTCAATGATTGGGGCAATTGTTGGTGGGTGGGAGTTGATTATTTTTTAAACCATGTCATATAATTGTTCCTGGCAAATCAATAATAATAGAAAGAAAGTTTCAGAATCGGTGCAGGGTCCTGTTGAGTGGCTCGGGTGCCGAGGAACATCGAGGGGTTTTCTATTTAACTGATGTGCTAGCGTTTGCGGGGAACGATGCGGAAGGATTGCATTTCAAGTCTTAAATACGGTAGGCAGTTAATATCCGGTCGACTTGGAAAGGTTGGTTGAGGCATACGGGAGCGAGCGGGCCGTTGGAGCACATCACCACTACCTTCGGATACAGATTTAAGAAAAGCAGGATATGTACGCTTCCACAGGCCGAGTTGATCATGTGAGGACTGTAGATGTAAACTAGTTCACAGTGCCATTGTAGGTATCCATGTTTTTAATGTCATACCGTGAGTAGATTCCGCAGGTTGAAGATAGAAATGGACATGCTGGCGGTCTTTTCAATTCAGGCGCCAGAACATTCTAATGTCATCCTCAAAATCGTTGTGATCTCCGTTGAAAGAAGAATTCGCCATTCTCAGTGGATCGTCTTGGGGGAAATTATTGATTTTTGGCAAACACACACGTGGGCCCATTCGAAAGGATATCCTTAGTCCACCGTGGGTTTCGCTGGCAAGAGAATCTTAGCGGTTCACCTTCAATAATGCTGATATACTTGTGCAAATTTCGTTAGGCTTCGGGCTCAGGGACGTGTTCAGGGTGAGAGCTCGAGCGCCGGAACTTTGGAGTGCCTCAGGGGCTAATGATTTCTAGATTTTTGATACCCTTGGACCTTCCAATTCCGGGAATCATTCGTTTATTTTTTAGTTAGCTATAAGAAGCCATTTTTAGGTGGTCCCTTGGCTGTTCTTCTCAAGCTCCGAATGGTATTGTCACTCCATGGGCTCAAATATTCAGTCGTGAGAATAGATAGGTCTCAACTGGCCTTGACCCCTTAGTTTGCTATACTTGGGCTAAATTAGCCTTCATATGGAGAATCCCGGAAGTCGGAATTTTGCGTCTGGAGAAGCGCATACATGTCACTCACGAGAACAGAAGCGACAGGGGTTAGCGAATCTTCTTTGCGGATTTGTAGAGCCAATTGTCAGGGGTCTTTTCTCCGCATCTCTTCCAAGAGCCTCAGAAAGGCTAGATGCTGCAATAAGCATGGTCAGCATGCTGCCCAGCTGCTCGCACCCTTGCTGTCTCCTCATCCCCCTGCCACCTACCCCTGCTCTAAATAGCCCGTAGGCCGCCGATTTTGCTCAGGCTACCCTGTCAACGAAATCAGCAGGTAACCGATGCCTTGAGTTCGCCATCATATTCTTCCACACCCAGGGCTGCCTTCAATAACCGAGAGTGGATATAGAGAACGTAAATTTTACGGAAGGTCAGCTGCCAACATGCGGGAAGTGCTTGAGAACGGCTTGGTGGTAGTGATAAAAATGTGTCCATGTGGCGACCCGTCACCGAACAGGGGTCTTGCAGGTCCTGTCCCTCAAGATGTTAGGTATCCCCGGATTCCCCTCCGTTGCTTCAAACTCACAGAGCGGAAGGGTAGTGCTCATCTGCCATTGCTCGACATGAATGTCAATCTGGCGTTTAGAAAACAGAGAATAACAAGTTAGTACCGACCCGTCTTCAGCAGCCAGGTCAAGAATGCTTCCCGGAAATTTCTGTTTCACCTTCTTTCTTCCTTCAAACAACGTACTTGTGCGCGGGGAGAGTCCAATTTGTTTGGTGTGTCTTTTGGTAACAAATTCTTTCCCCTTTTTGATGTGAGGATTTTCAATCACGTGGCTGGGATTTGGGAACAGCAACCCAGTTGCTCAACTTCAAATGACTTTGGTATCTCATAGTGGTTTAAAAATTAATTGAAGAAAGAATATGGGAAGGAAGGGATAAGTAGGGAAGGGGGGAAAAACATATATCGATATGCGCCTTCGATATTGCCGGAATGGTGGTTGCCATCCTTGCCTGTCTCCAAATCAAACAGTTGCTTCCCAGATATAGGGACACGAAGACAACTAATATGCCTGTAACCAATGCTTCATCTAGAACGGCTATTCACTTACCCAAGCTCACATTGGCCTAGAGATTGTTTGGTTCTTTCTGCTTCTGCTTAACTAATCAATCTAACCACAGGTCCAATTCGAATCGGATTAGACATCGTGTCTCTCGCCCGCTGTATTGGCTTGAGGGGGTTCATGGACGGTATATCCTCGATTGAATAAGGTGGCAGGCGATTTATGTTAAAACAGTCCTTCATTGAATTTTCAATACCAAAAGTAACCTGTTGCAGCAAAGCCGGGTGATGATGGTGAGGTGGTTGATTGCTGCATGCATAGGAAAATCAAGCACCGTTATACTGAGCGGCGGTTGTTGAAAAACTGCAACGACAGCGGTGGAGATAATCTCTCAATCCTCAGCTACACTATTTCTCGTTGTAGATCCTCGAGGTATTTCGAGTAATATCTGCCACACGCCCGGCTCCTTTATCCCCTTCGAAGGGCTATGGGACCACGACATCTCTTCCTTTGAAATGCAGGCTTTCAGGAAAAAAATATTTAGAGAAACAACGCTAACAAACGTTGAGGGCCATCCCGCGAGGTACGTTACCTGGCGCCATGCGAAGGCTTTAACACTTTATAACTCTGATGACCATCTCAATTGTCCTGGGTGCCATCCAGCGAAAACGGTTTCGGTCTTCATCATTCAACAACTATACACATGTCGATTAGGCAGTGCTCTGAGTGTTCTTCGCATTCTCGTAGGAATTTATGGTCCATCTGTGCCGCAAGGAGAGTCGTTGTATGAGTAAGAAAAATTTAAAAAACTGTTCGTTTATCTTTCCAAGTTGATGGGCAACGAGAAAGAAATGGAGATACCATTCATGCCCCCAGGTGAAGAACCTTCACTGCTGAGATATAGCCCGAAATAGAGGTCAACCATTCAGTGGTGCGGACTTCGATGTGCTGCCAGTTTAGAGTGCAACCACTAATTTGTTCCTGGCATAGCTTATCAGGACAGATAACAAAGGATTTGGGTCTTTCATTTTTCAATTTGTCGGAGGCAGACTGAACCAGGGGGCTTGGAAAAGCACTTGCTTTCTATCGCAGACCTTCGTTGGTTTCTTGGCACGTATGCAATGACAGCTTCCATTAATGGAAGCTTACAACATCATAAAAAAGCTCTTGCATATGCGACAATATATATGGAATATCAGTCTGGACAGACCTCACATAATCATGATGGCAGAAGCTGTGGAGAGAGCCAAGATTGACGCAGTAGGCATCAGGCCCCTAAACTAGCCCCAAATATTTGGTGGCCTGTTAACCGGAATGCAACAGATTTACCAGATAATTGCTGGCTTGTGCAAGGAGTTTTGTTCCACGCCGTACCGTTTACTCATTCATTTGACCCGCGCGAGCTCGGAGATTTGTCGAGAACCTTGGCAGGTTAAATACGCCCTTGACGGTCCTTGCATGTCAAGAGCTGACACTTTTTCGCAATTTCCCAAGCTCTTAGCCCGATCGATTGCTTTTGGTTCCCCTACTTTCCTCCGAAAATACGTCATTGCATCGATCCCGTAGTTGAGCCTAAAAGGACAGTTGCGTAAGATAACGCTGCTGGGATTTGCGTATCGTGAATTGCACACCCGTATTCAAGACGGGGTTTCTCAAAGTTTGGTGGGATGATAAAGCGCAATGTGTCGGGACATGAAGGAGCAATAAATCTGCATTCAGCACCGTCGCGTCAGACACCTGTATTAGCAACCATTTCACCTGGTGTTCTCGTTAAACAAGCCATTTGAGGACAGCGGTGAGCCAGGCAATGCCGTTGCATATTCCCGCGCATTCATATAGTAGACCCATTAAAGCCGGGATATACGGTCGCCGTTAGGACATTCTCGTGGTCCGACCAGAGGCAATTGACCCGAATTTTTCAGGACGAGATCCACGACAATGAGCGCTAAGGCGCGCGAATTGAGCTCTCACCATGCTTTGTGGTCCGGGAAATAGATTCCCTGGATTTCGTAGCTTGGGTTAAGGATTTGAGGACCCTTGCTATCTTGTCAAGGGTGAGCTGCGAGAGGAACGCGTAATGATCGTCAGCAAGGAAGGTAGCTAGGCGCAGGAAGGCACTTGGACTCGCAGATCCCAGCATTTTGCATAGATTGAATGGCGAGGATGCTAAATGACCCTCACGGCCAGATCGTGAGGCGCGGGATTCGGTGTTACTGGGACATATGTTCCTTGGATGCTTCACTAAACCATGTACATTACAACACAATCTGGCAATATAACGAACCTGGCCAGAGCCGTCCAATTTGACTTCAAGATATGAGATGTGGCTATGAGCTCACAACCAGCCGTCCCGGTTTCTCAGGAACCCTTGACCCTCAAACGTCTTTTATCACAAGATCGACTCGAAAGATAGCCATTCGACCACAGAATCAGCGACCCCATCGCACGAGACTAACTTCGTAAAGCGAGAAAAGAGACTGGCTTTTTACTGCTTTCAGCATCAAAGACCAGGATGTTCGACGACCCTATGGAGCGCGGGAGTGGTATCGGAAGCAACTACGCTGTAAAAAATTGCCGATGCGGATATAGACTAAATGATAGAATCTGTTTCTTTGGTTCGGCTTATTGGACAGGTAATTGTGAGTGAAAGAAGAAGGGTGTTATTCTCTGGGATAGTCATGTCTCTGCATGATCGGGGTTACGATGTCATAATGCACTACGGTGCTGATTAAGCAGCCAACCAGCTATACCTAGTTAAGTTATGTGGGATGGTTGATCTTGTTATTGTTGTGGTCGCTAGCTAACTATATAGGGGTAATCACATGCAGTGGAGGGCCACCTGGGCAACTAGTGCCCAACACCCCCCCATGTGCCAACATGTGTGATGTGTTTCTATGAATATTTCATGCTAGCTATCTTAATCTAGATTATTTCAAAAACATACTATATACAGAAATTTAATCATTCTTACTGTTGTCAGTGAAAAGTTCTAGTAATTTAATAAAATACTTAAATATCACTGTGTTCAGAGATTTAATTAATCTGTCTGCTATCATATTTTTAGTGAAAATATAATTAATTGAAATAATATCTTTATTCAGTTGTGTGTGAGAATAGTAGAAGTAAATATTGATATACTTACTGTATACTGTAATTGCAGTAATAATAGTTAGATTAATTAAATCTTTATTATTTACTCTGATGAATAAGAGATTCTTTACTGTAATGAATTTTAGTTTCATTATTATATTGTATAATTATATTACTTTATATACTGCTTTGCTGAGTACTATATATTCTGTCTTATTTAAACTTAAAGAAACATAAGATTATTTAAATAAATATTATAAAATTGATATATCTACTAACTTGAATATGAAATCTGAAATAGATTTATATTTACTATTTAATAATTCTATTCAATCTGAATCTGTATAATTTATTGACAGATATAATATATTGAGAAATTTATTAATCTTATTCTTAAAATCTTTGTATAAGATGTCTAGATCACTTATTTCTTTTAGATATTGTATAATATAGAGAAGAGCTTTTTATATTTTAAATATAGACACAGTATTCTTCTGTGCTAGTAGAAATATTATTTATATAATATTTGAATATAATTTGACTGTCAGATACTGTAAGTACTCTACTCTGTATTAATATTATTCTTTAATAAATTCTTCTTTTTATTCTAATACAGAAATATTATCTATTTTCATCTTCTTAAATATTGATATAGAAATAGAGATGATATTATCTAGATGAAAATCTTGCACTAAATAATTAATATAGTATCTCAATATTAATTTTATAATATCATCAGAGTGATATTCAATCTTTATATTCAAATATTTTAAAGATTTTTTTAAATTTTTTATTTCTAATTTATTGATAAGAATATCAACTAGTCAATTGATATCTGCTGAATCTTCTACTATAATATAAAGATTATTTATATAGATTATTATATAAAAATAATTGCAGAATATATAATGCTATAAAATAGAATTATAGAGACTAGATTTGAAATCATTTTTATAGAATAATATTATAAGAAAATTATATTAAATTTTAATAGTAAAATTCAATCTATATAGAAAGTCTATAACAGTACAAATTATTGTATATAAAGTTTTCATCTCAAATCTAATAGATTGCTGTATATAAATTGTTTTATTAAATTGACTGTGTAGATAGATTATAACTATATTAATCTGATATAAAATTCAATCTTACTTCACTACTACTGTGAATATCATACAATTAATAGTATTATTGATAATAAATATATATATTTCTTTGTGTGTGCTCTTCTTTAATCAATTGCTGTATACTATTTATTGAAATTTTTATAATATATTATCAGAATCTGTATTGAGATTCTGAGAGTGATTTTTTTTAATATAAATTCAGTGATCAGAAATCACTGACTCATCAGAAGAGATATCAGAATATAGAATTATTATTTAAATATTTCTTTATTTCAAATCTATAATTTTGTAATAATTTCAGCTTATTATTCTTCTGAAGTATACATCATCCTCTATTATCAAGAATAATATATATTACTGCACTAGTTATTTTATATAAGAAGAGCTGCAAAGCTTAGAAGCTTTGAAAAGCTCAAGTAATCTTTGAATTATATCTGATAATATATCTAAATTAAAAAGAGTATACACTTCTAAGAGTATGATAATTCTGTCTATAATATAAGTTGTAGTTATTATATCAGTGTAATCATTTTTATATTTGAGAACTTGATTGTATAAATAAGCAGTGAAGTCAGAATATTTTCAATTGTAATATCAGTAGCAGATAACTCATCTCAAAACATAAAACAAGTCAAAAGTATAAAAAGACAGTATAGAGATGAATGATGATTCAAAGAATCACTTTATTTATAAGTTTAAGAAGAAGATATCAGTCAGTTGTATGATCAAAAGAATATTATCAAGAAATCACTTTATAAGAACAATATTCTTAAGATACAGAGAAAAGTATACAATTGATAATAATCATTATAAACATCTACAATCAATATTCATCTCTCATACTCAAATCATAGAAAATACAACTAGTTCTCAAAAATCTATACAAAACAGTATATAGAGTAGCAGCTTTTATATTTGAGAATAACAAGCTTCTCATCTACAATATCTTATTGAAAGAGATTCTAGTAATATATAATCTTTATTAGATGAAGCTTGAAATACAGAAGAAATATCAGTGTATGAAAGCTATTTAGTAATAAGTAATAAATACTGTGAACTTTGTAGATAGTTTAGTAAATATCAAAAATAAATAAGATACTCAGATAACTGATCTTTGCTGAGAACTGAAATATATATATTGTGAGACTGAATACTCAGTGACTCTCAAGATTTCACTGTATAGTTTAACTAGTTCACTTAATATTAATACTTCAGTAAATGACTCTGATTCAGTGTATATAATATAAATAGTGCTCTCAGAGAATACACTGCTTATTATGAAATATATCAAATCAGATAATCTATCTAACTCATTATATTTTGATAATAAATGTAAGAATAATACTGCTTTTAACTGATTGAATTATATATATTCTCACTATTGTATAAAATATAAGCTCATGAGATAATAATTCACTGAATTACAGCAGATTTTATATACAGCATCTATTCTTAGAGAAACAGCTAGATCTCTTTAAATAATAATTGAGAAAATAAATATAAAGACATCTGATAAATATAAGCTACTGCAGATATGAAATGATTTTATAAGATGAATTCTATATAACTTCAAGAAATTAAATACTAAAGATAAGTGTTATAAATACTTTGTGAAATATAAACAAGAAGAAGATTTTATATTGTACTATATTTATTTCAGTTTATATTATTTTGTGATGAATTAGAAGCTTCTGATATTATTCTATTTATAGATATTTATATATAATTTGATATCTGAGCTATATACTGAATAAAAATGTCTTAATTCATAATCACAGACAGTAGAGTAAGTATATGAGATTCTACTTACAAGAGAATAAACAGACAAACTGTAAAGATAAATAGAGAGAATATTGATGAATGTAAGAAAATTTACATCTATACTCACAGCATCATCATCAAAATATTCAGATATAATAAATATTAATCTCAATACTATTACAAAAGCTTCAAAATCTTTTAAGAAGAATATATCAGAGTGAATAATATAATATTATAAATACAGAGTGTGCTTTCACTGCAGCTGACAGAATTATAATATAAGAGATTATTAAAGTTATCTATAGAATAAGAAATTAAAAAACTAGATAGATCAGCAGAGCTGAAGATACTTACTAATTAACTACTGAAAATCTTTAAAATAAATAAATTATCTATACTAGATGATTCTCTGAATTCTATAAAAGCTAAAGATAAAATTGATAAAGAGATGAGTATAGAAGAAAAAGCAGATAAATATCTGAATACTGTAGAACTGCATACACTGATGTATAAAAAGTATCTGAAATAAAAAAAAGAAGTGACAGTAAAAATGTTATTGAATACAAATACTTCAATAAAGTATATCAATAATTATATACTAATAAGATTATCTGATGTATAATAGATGACGAAATTAAAATAAATAAAGCTTTCAAATAATTAATATCTTATCTCATCTGTGAGAGTAAAGACACTCTTATTTTTTGAGAGATGATTTTACTGTATCTGAGTGTGTATACTTCTAAAAATACCATCTACTCTGATCTTGAGATTTGATTATTTCAGAAGTATAATCTCTGAAGTTATTGATATCTATATCCTCTCCAGTTGACCCGTTTGTACGAACTTAAGTTTATATAAT
>NW_025544812.1:903695-967551 GCF_000150115.1 Histoplasma capsulatum G186AR | reverse complement strand
ATCTATTGTCTAGATTATTGAAGAGTATATTTTATTCTTAATAAAATAGAGCATCTGCAAGAGTATTCTCTGTCTCTGATTGATAATGAATTGTGAATGAGAAATAACTAAGAAACAATAATCAGTATATATATCTCTCTATAAGTTTATAAATAATTATGAAGTATTCTAGATTTTTATAATCAGTAATAATCTTAAACTTCTCTACACTTATAAGCTTGAATTTTTATTTTTTGAGACATTGTATGATTATCAGAAGCTTCTTATTGTAGATTTTATAGTTGTATTTGATAAGTGATATTTTCTTTGAGATAAAGATGCAGAGTTGTAGAATATTTTTATTATTATATTATATCAGTACTCTGTTTATTATATAATCTGAGACATCTGTTTCAAAAATTATATATTTATCTGAATTAAATAATTACAGTATTGAGATAATTGTGAATATATACTTTAACTTCTTGAAGATAGTATCTGTTTTGATAATTTATTGAAATATAATATTCTTCTGTATTAAATCTATTAATGGTTGTATAATATCTAAGAAGTTTTTGATAAATTTTTGATAGAAGTTAATGAATTCTAGAAAACTTCTAGTTTTTTTTACTGAGACAGATATCTCTCAGTTGAAAATTGTTTTTATTTTTTTAGAATTTATTTATATATCTCTTTCAACTTTGATAATAAATTCTAGATAGATTATAGACTTGATTTCAAAGTTGTATTTATTGATATTCATCTGTAATTCTGCTTTTTATAAATAATCAAGTATTTATTATATATATTTACAGTGTTTGATGAGTAATTCATTGATAAAGATCAGAATATTGTTTATATATACTGATGCAATTTTATTGAGCAGATCTTGTAGAGCTCAATTAATGTATTTCTGAAATATACTAGAAATATTCATCAACTCAAAGAAAATCACTGTTCATTTATATAGTCTGTAATATATATAAAAAATAATTAATTATTTATTATTTTTATTGATTCTTATCTTATAGAAGGCTGCAGAGATGTTAAGCTTTATAAATTATTTCATTTTTTCTATTTATTTAAGTATCTTATTGATAAGTGAAAGAGAATATTGATTTTTTTATATAATTTTATTGAGTTTTTGATAGTTGATGCAGAATTGTAGATTTTTATCTGATTTCTTTATAAATAGTATAAGTACTGCAGCAGATGAATTGCTAATATAAATGAAACTCTTATTCAGTAATTCATTGAATGTTTTTTATAGAATAAAAAGTTTATTGTGTGATATACTATAGAGAGAGTCTCAAGATAATTGTAAGTTTTTACTGTCTTTCTTAATAAACTTAATTGTATAATCTATACTGTATTCTTAATGAGAGAGAAGCATCTCAGCTGCTTTTTCATTAAATATATCTATAAAGTTTTTATATATTTTAAAAAGTTCTTTATAAGACTTCTTGAAATTCTTGAGTTTTAATTTTTCTAATATGTTCTTGATATCTATTATACTAGCAGTGAACATCTGAATATTCTTTTTTTTATATATTTGATGAATTAATAATTTGAATATTTTTATTGATATCTAAATAAGATCAGTGATTCTATCAACATTTTTTTTGTAGATATAATTATCTTCTGAAAAAATAAAACAATAATTATATACATCTAATAAGATTTTAAATTCTGTAAGTTATAATAGATTAAGTATTAAATTATACTTGAGATTCTGTACTTTGTATATGAAAATACTCTTCTTCTTATATTCTTCTATATTGATATTGAATTTTATTATATTATAGAAGATAGATTCTTTAGAGTTATTGAATTTATTCAGTTTATATAATTCAGAGAAAAAAATATACTGAAGTTTATACTTCTCTATCAGCTGAATATTTATAAGAGTATAATAAAGAAAATCACTGTTTATTATTGTATGTATATTGACTAGACTATTTATAATAACAGAGATTATAATTATATCTGCTTGTATCTTCTATTTAAATCTTCAGCTGACTTATTACTTTTTAAACTTTTATTTATATTTTAGAATAAGAGCTCTTCTTTTCTCTGTTCTTATCTATTTATAGATGATACAGTGTTTATATATATAGAGAATTGACTTGAAAGAACTGCATTTGAGCACTGATTTATGAAGTGTTCTGACTTATTGCAGTATATACAGACTTTTTTGATAATTTAATTAATGATATTCTTATCTGAGATGTTGAAAACTCTTGAGTATTCAATATTTATATGAGAGATTCAGTTTATTGACTCTGATTCAGATGTGAAGATTGTTGTGAGATGATTTAAAATATATATATTTATTTGATGAAATTCTTTGCAGTTCTGAAATGTATGAAATTGAGATAAATTATTATTGAGTAGATGAAGATCTGTATAGTATTCACTGTATATTGAGAGTTTTAAGTATTCTATATTTTAATTATACAGCTGAAAGTTCAAATTCTTGAATAGTATATTAATTTTAATGATATTATCTCAGTTCTGTCTGTCTGCTTCTAAGAGTTTGTAATTGAATTCAGATAGATAGATTGTTAATATAGTATTCTTCTAATAAATTTCATTTAGTCAGTCTAATATCTTGATTTAAAATATAGAATCAAGAAAAAGAGTATTGAGTTGTTGAAAAATTAGCTCTGATGTATGCTGATTATCTGAGCAGTAATTTATTCAGAATTGAAATTTTGCTAACACATTATCATCTAATCTGCTGTGAATATATTATACTTGATTCAATAATAAATTTATTGCTTGACTATCAATATTCAATTTGATATTTGTTTTTGATTTTTATATAAGATATAATACTAGATCTTTTGTATACTTATCAAGAATTGAAAGTTTTTCTTTTGAGAGCTTTTTATAAGATGCAGATATAGAGAAAATAATAAATATAGATATATTTATCTCAGTAAACTGTTGTTGTAACTCAGTCATCTGCAGTGTTTGCTGCTGAAGAATACTTTATAGATTTAGATTATTATTTACTATATTCAAATACAGTGAATGCTTATAGATCTGTTGATAACTTACTTTAATATCTAAAGATATATAATTCTAGAGAATGAAATACTTGTAGATACTCAGACTTTTATAAATGTTATTTATAGTGTTATAGTACTAAGTTTATCAAGCTTTTTTGTGAATACTATTTACAGTGTTATAATTTTTAGATACTCAGATCTTTTTGTGAGACAGTTAATTATATTATGAATACTTAGACTTAATAATCTATATATCTAATAATAAGAACACTCAGACTCAATAAGAAACTTATATAATAATTAGATACTTGAGTCTTCTTAATATAATTGATACACTTGAGTGTAGAAACTGATAATAAAACACTCAGATCTTAAGTATAATCAATATATTTGAATATAAAAATCTCATAACTAGATACTTGAGTCTTAAATACAGATAAATCAATTTATAATATAATAAATGTATCATTGATTAAGCAGAAGTTACTGATGTTGCAGATTAAACTGTTTATATTATCTATATAGTTTATATGATTTATTTCAATAATACTATCAATGAATTTGACACTATTCTGATAACAGTTTATAAATTGATTAAGAAAAGAAAGAGAAAGAAGATCAGAGAAAGAGATTGTATAAGAGAGTTCTTATAGATAAGAGAATTGAAGTGAAAGAAATATTGAAGATTGTGCTCTGAAGAAGTGTGAGATAGAAGAATTATTAGAGTATTAAAATATATATAATTGTGAGATGGAATTACAAGAAGATGTGGGAGAACTTCATAAATGCATGTGAGTATATGAGCATGTGATAGAGGGTTAGTTGTGTAAGTTAACTGCCAATGAATGCTAATCTGTTACAAATATACAGCAAATACTCAAAACCGAAAAGCCCTGAATGAGCCCAATTCTTCGAATTAGACAATGCGAATGCCCTCAATCAATTCCTACTGCCCTCAGCAATAACTACTGCAAATTTGAAAAGATTTGATGAAGATTTGAGAGAGATATTTGAGAAATAGTATTTTGGGGTCTGCTGAGGCAGATTCTTGATACTTCATCAAATCACTCCACCATTTCTTAACCAAATCTACTCAAATTTGAAGAAGTGATAGATCTATCTTATATTGATAATCTATCAAAATCTTGTTCAATTTGATCAGCAATTCACTGAGTTGTTCTTGATTTTATTCTTGAGAAAACTCTGATTGATTTTGGTGTTCTCATATATTTACACCAAGTCTCCTCTGAGTATCTCCCAGCCACATGTGCCTGCCAAGCAACAAAAAGATACCTTGGCACAATTGATGAGTGCACACCCCACCAATTCAAATCCCTCAAATCCTTTGAATATCTCTCAAATAACCCTTCCATTCAAAAACAAACAAGACAAAAGTGGAAATTTCAGTATTTGAAAGATAGCTTGGTCTCTGCAAGTAGTTTATATATATATATAAACTATTATAAAGGAAAAAAGTATAGGTTTAGTCTGTTGATTCTTCATTTGCATACTCATTTCCTTGAAAACTCAATAATCAACTTATTGAGAGCTATTCAGTAGAATAAAGTGTTTCAATTTAAATGAAGAGAATCTCATTTAGTATTGAAAGCTTTTGATATTTCAGGAATATAATCTTAAACTGAGATGGGGTCTAGTTTAAGCAGAAACTTTGACAAGCTTTTTATCAAAGAAAAAGACAAAGTTTGAAAGAGATAGAGTGTTTTCTCTGTTTTTAGCTCTGAGTAAATAAAACAGAGAATTCTTACTCAAAAATCTATATTTCTTTTATTCTTATTAAAGACTGAAGAGCTCTTATTAATACTGATCAATTGATTATTATATATCTTTTCTTTATTGATTAAGCTACACACTAGTTGTGTGAGGAGATTTCTAAAGTAAAGAATATAATTAACTAGTTTTAACAGCTTCTCTGCAAAAAGCTGAGTATTTTTTGTTAGTTTTTCTTTCAAAAACTGACATTTCAATCTTGATTTATTCAAATTGAAATCATTAATTTCCTCTTTCTCTTCTATATCTGTAATTCTCAGTTTGTGAAGATTTAATTGATTTATCTTCAAAAATCAGTATTAGTTTATTAAGTTCTCTTAAAAAACTTAATCTAGTTACTATTACTAGTAGTAGACTGGCTATGTGACTATATATGAAACTGAGACCAAATTTTTCCTCAGTTTCATTATTAGATATCTTAGTTCTGATTTTATATAGTGTTTAGTAAATTAGTCACTTTACACTGTTTATATTATAAATCTAATCTCAGATCATATTTTACTAATAAATTAATGATTCTGATTCTATTTGATTTCATTTTACAAAATGAAATCAAATGAGACTATGATTTACTCTATATAGATTAGCAGTGATAGGTAGATTGACAGCAATAGATTAGCAGTAATAGATTAGCAGCAATAGATTAGCAGTAATAGATTAGCAGTGATAGATTAGCAGTGATAGATTAGCAGTGATAGATAGATTGACAGTGGTAGATAGATTGACAGTGATAGATTAGCAGTAATAGATTGACAGCAATAGATTAGCAGCAATAGATTAGCAGCAATAGATTAGCAGCAGTAGATAGATTGACAGCGGTAGATAGATTGATAGCAATAGATAGATTAGCAGTGATAGATAGATTGACAGCAGTAGATAAATTGACAGTGATAGATAGATTGACAATGGCAGATAGATTAGCAGCAGCACTAAGCAAGATAGAGGTAATATCTCCATCAATTATATTATCAGATTGATGTATTATATAATCATCAGAATGAGATCAAACTTGAGTCAAAATCATAATCAGTCTCAGATCATATTCTTACTTTTGATAGTCAGTCACTTTACATGAAATATCAAGATTTTTTAGTCTCATTTCACTCATATTTTGATAATTCTAGTCACTTTACACTTTCATTCTGATTCTGATTCCACTAAAATCATATCAAGAAATGGACTGAGATCAAATCAAATCAAATCAAATGTGTAATTTATGATCTCAGTGGCCAGTCTAACTAATAGAAAAAATAGCTTGAAACACAGTCAAAGTATCTAAATCTATCAATTTCTATTGAAATGATAGAAAATGATGTCTTTTCTGAGGAGATTTCTGAGATTGAGTTTCTCAAAAAAAGAAAAAAGAAGTATCAAGATCAGATGCAAGAGATTCAAAATCTTGAGAATGCTATCAAATACTTGAAAAATCAATATATGAAGAAAAAAGATACTGAAATACTTTATATACTGCTAATTCAAGTAAGACAACTGAATAAGATTTTAAAATATAAGCTGAGAATCTCTTCTAAACTTGAGAAAGTTTTTGAGATGAAATCTTCAACTTCTTTTTAATCTATAGAACAGAGAATAGAAATAAAAACTTATACTCAAGCTGCAGCAGCATCTTCTATCTTCTCTACTTCAAAAAATTTATCAGTTGAAAAAAAATATACTCAGATTTCAAAATCTGTTGACTTTTTGAATACTTAGAATTTAGAAAAATCAAGAAAAAAGTTTAAAGATGAAAGATTTCTTCAGTCAAAAGCTCAAAGACTAATTATTAAAATCTTTAATAAAGATGTTTTTGAGAAAAAGATGTTATCAAATGTAAGATTTATTTTTCAAATGAGAAATGAAATAAATCATATATTAAACTCTGTCTTTGAATCTGAATCACATAAGTCAGTTGTAGCTTCAGTTGAAAGCTTTTTTCTTGAGAATTCTATAATTCTCACTATCATGTCTGAATTTAATTCAGAGATTCTTATTCAAAATCAATAAATCTGAACTTCAATAGTGAAATCTCTCTTGAAAACTGAGATTTCAATAGAAAAAGATGAGAAATAAAACAAGTTTGTTCTTCATAATATACCCACTGCTATCTTCAATCATGATGATGAACTGATTCAACTTCAGTATGAAATTGAAGATTACAATGCAATCAAGTTGAAAAAACTTTCAATTTGATTGAATAATAAGAAACAAAGAGAGAAGAAACAAAATACTTCAGTTCTAATTATAACTGATTCATTTGAACAGTCTAAACTCTCAGTTGTGAGAATTGCTGATATAAAAATGAAAATATTTGAATTCAAAGATACAAGAGAGAATTTAAAATCTCAAATTCAATACTTAAATTATCAAAAATATAATCATTTTGCAAATCTCTATAAAAGAAATATAAAATGTCAAATCTGTGCTCAATCTCATAAAACAACTGAATACAGCTGTTATCTATATTTGAAAAAGAGAATATTCTGTGAGCATTCTAAATCTGTTGCAAAATGTGCTAATTGTAAAGAGTCTCATTTTGCAAATTCAAAAGAATATATATTTACTTCTAAAGAAAGAAAATCAGCAGCAAAGATTAATAACTCAGTCTCTACTGAATTAAATAATAGTAGTAATAGTAAGAGAAGAAATTCTCAAGTTTCTAAAGCTACTATATCTGAATCTTCTGAAAAGCAAAAGATCAGAGAACAAAAGTCTTTAAAAACTTTTATTTAAACAAAAGTAAGAGATATATATATGCAAGATATGATAGCTGTTGAAGTGGTAAATAATAGATTCAGTCTATTATCTGACTCTGAATAAGAATACAGATCTCTTAATAATTATATATAATATAAAACAAATAACAAAAAAATATTAAAAGCTCTACAAAAATTACATTTATTCAAAATAATATAGATAAAATAAACTCTTGTCTTTATTCATGTTTATAAATTGAATATGAATAAAAGACAGACTTTATTCTTATTCAAGAGTCAAGATTAGAAGCTGATCAAGAATATTGTATATCTCATTCAGTATATTATTGTTTTCTATCAGAGAAGACAGATATCAGAATTAGAGTGACAATTTATATCAGAAAAAACTTAAAATTTCAATTCAATTTGAGATATAATTTAATATCTGATTCTGATATTCTCATTGGAGATATTGTTGATATAAAAAAAGTATTTAAAAATATTCAATTAATCAATATCTACAATAAGAAGTCATTGAAAGAAAACAATAGAATCTAAACTTTTGATAGATTCTTGATGCAATTGAAATCTGAAAAGAATTCAATAATTATAGAGAATTTCAATGCTCATTATTTTTAATGAAATTCAGAGAGAATTCAATTAATTAGAGCTGAAAATCTAGTTGAATGAGTATTTTCAAATAAACTAGAGTTGATAAATAAGTAAGATGTGTCTACTTTTCACAAGTTAAATTTAAGATAGAAATCAATTATAGATCTATACTTTCTCAGTAAAAACTTATATGAGAATAAGTATTTCAATTGATATATTGATTCAAATGAGACAAATGAGGCTGCTACTGATCATGAGATAATTCAAATTAATATAGAATTGAGTAGTAATCAAACAGTTGAGAATTCTCTATACTCAAATCAATATAATTTTGAAAAATCTCAGTGAACAGAAGTGAAAAAAGTGATTGAAAAGTTGAAAATAGAGAAAAGAAAGACTCTTTACTGAAAATCAGATATAATTCTTTCAAATGAAATGTTTGAAGAAAGAGCAAATCTAATTACTGAAATTATTCTTTTAAATATAAAGAATTATATTCCTCTAAAAAGAGTCTCTGAGTACTCTAAATCTTGATGAAATGATGAGATCTCAAATAAAAGAAGATATTTAGCTAGAGTTAAAAAGGATTGAAAAGAAGATCTTGTTTCATTTGAGTATCTAAAAGATATTAGAAATGATTATTTCTCAACAATAAAAAAAGCAAAGACTGATTGTTGAAATAACTTTCTAGAAAATGCTCAAGAAAAAGAGATTTTCAAAGCTTTTAGATATACAAAGTCAAAAACAATATCTAAGCTATCAACATTAATCTATAATTTCCAAAATAAGAAAATTATAGCTAACTCATTTCAAGAAAAATGTCAAGCTTTTATAAAAATTTTATTTCAGCTATCAAATAATTTAACTGAGAACTATTCTTTGTAAGAAAATAGTGAATATAAATATAATAAAAAATGGAAATGATTTGATTTGACTGAGAATGAATTAAAAACAGCTATATTCTCATCTTCAAAAATCATAGCTGCAGAATCTGATACTATCAATCATTTGATAATTTAAGAGCTTTACTCAGTTCTTAAAGATGAGTTTTTTGAATTATTTTCAAATCTCTTAAAATATGATTATCATTCAAAGTGCTGAAGGCATGCTGTTGGAATTGTTCTGTCAAAATCAAATAGAAAATCAATTATTTCTAAATTCTATAGAGTTATATCACTGTTAAATTGTCTGGGAAAGATTTTAGAAAAGATAATTGCAATTAGATTATCATTTTTATCTACTACTACTGATCTATTATATAATGATCAGATGAGAAATAGAAAGCAAAACTCAGTAATTGATACAGTACTCTCTGTAGTTCATGATATTCAACTTACAAAGAATGAGAAAATGGTTTCAACTGCAATATTTATTGATATAAAAGATGCTTTTGACTGTGTTTCACTCTTTCAAATGATAGAAACCTTGCTAGAATTGAGAATGTCAATGTCTCTGATAAAGTGAGTTGTCTGCTTCATGTCAAAAAGAACTATTCAATTGCTTTTTGATGATATGAAACAAGATATAACAGATATCAAAATAGAAGTTCCTCAGAGTTCTTCAGTTTCACTTATTTTATTTACTATTTTTATCAAATTTTTGTTTATTGATAGACAAATAACAATTATAGTTAGAATTTCAAGTTATATAGATGATTTGAATCTAGTTGTAAGCTCAGAATCAATTGTAAATAATTGTAATTTAATTGAGTAAGCAGCAACTGAAATGATTGAAAAAGTAAAATCAAAAAATATTATTTTTGATATGAATAAAACTGAGTTAATTCACTTTTATCCCAACTTCAGAGAAAATAATTGTGAAGTTAAACTTTTAAATCATTCAGTTAAATCTTAGAATTCAATTAGATGACTTAATATCTGACTAGACTTTCAGTTAAATTTTAAATTTTATATTCAAATGAAAACTACAAGTGCTGAGAGAATCTTAAACAGTATTATAAGACTTTCTAATACTGAAAGAGGCTTATCTTTTTAAGCAATGAGACAGTTATATATTGTTTGTATAATCTCTGTTTCAGATTTTGCAGTATAAGTTTGATAGAAAAATCAAAAATATTTTATAGAGAGATTTCAAAAGCTTCAAAACTTAGCTTTAAAAAAGATTTTGAAAGTATTCAAAACTTCTTCAATTAGAGCTATGAAAATTGAGGTCTCTCTATCACCATCACAAATGAGATTTGATAAAATCTGTATGAATTATGCATTTAGAATAATAAAGCTATATTCAAATCATTCAATTAGAAAAAGAGTCTCAAGTTCATTTCCAAGTAAATCAACTGAATTAGAATTAGATTGAAAATTATATTTTAATTGAAATGAAATAGATTTATCTCAAAATTCAAACTCTATATAAGGAAAAAAAATACTATCTCAGTTATTTAGAATTTGCTCTATAATCAAAGATAATTTCTCTAGTTTAAATATAGAGAAAATGATTTTTGAAAAACTCTTCTTTTGAAAGAAAAGTTTTGTTAGTTTTATTGATTTAAAAATTAATCATCTATCAAAAGAAGATCAGATAAAAGAATATTTTGATTTTTTGAAATAAATGAGAGATAAAGTAATTTTTATATATACTGATGGCTCAAAATGTGAGAAAACAGATAATTTTAAAGCTGAAATAGCATACTCAGAAAATGATTCAAACTATCTTTTTGATTCTTGACAGATTGAAAAAAAATCAGAGATTTTTGATACTGAATTATTTGCTATTTTAAGAGTCTTCAAATTAATTGAGTTGAAAATTGAACAGTGGAAAAGATTTGAGTATATTTGAATATTCTCTGATAGTTAAGCAGAGTTTAAAAAACTTCAAAGTAGTAAAATCAGCAGTGAATAATCAACACTGAAATTGATTTTAAAAAGTCTTCAAAATATTTAAAAGAAAAACTTATCAAACTATCTTATTCATCTTCACTGAGTGTCTGCTTATATGAATATATATGACAATGAAATAGCTAATAAAGCTGCAAAAAAAGCCACTGAATTAGAAGTCTGCTTTCAAAAAGTTATATCATGATTCTTTATTAAAAGAAAGATTAGAGAATCATATTTACAAAAATGGCAAGATATCTGATTTATACAAAGAAAAAGTATACATTATTCCAGATTTGAAACTAAATCAAAATAGAAGACTTGTTCAATAAAGTGTAAAAAGAAACTTTTTACTACAATAATACAGCTAAAGCTTGAATATAGCTATTTCAAATCATATTTGACAAGATTTAGAGATGATTTGAATAATCTATGTTTAAATTGTCAGTTATATGAAAATTCTAAGTATCTTCTCTTATTTTATACAAAGTATACAGAGTTAAGATTGAGATTGAGAGAGAAATTTGAACTGAAACAGTTGAATTTGAAGCTTTTATTCAATACAAAAGCTGGAAATGAGTTTTTGATTGAATATCTGAAAGAATCAAATATTGCTACAAGATTTCAATTGAATAGCTCTGATTTATAGAGAAGAATGAATATTTTCTTATTTATTATCTTATTATTGTTTCTTGTTTTGATATTTATTTTATCTTCAGTTATTTATTATTGATTGTATTGTTGATTTATTTTGAGAAGTTTTATATATTAGTTTTTGATTTTACAGTTGTTAGAGCACTCTTTAAATTTCCTTTGTAATAGTTGCTATTTTTCTTTTATATATATTGAGTTGATCTGAGTTGATTAATTGTCTTTTTTTAATATTGTAACAGATATGCCACTGATTAAGCAGATATTATTAATATTGCAGATTAAACCATTCATACCATCTATACAGTTCATACAATTCATTTCAATAGCACTATCAATGAACTTGACACTATTCTGATAATAGTTTATAAATTGATTAAAAAAAGAAAAAGAAAGAAGATCAGAAGAAGAGGTTGTATGAGAGGATTTTTATAGATAAGAAAATTGAAGTGAAAGAAATATCAGAGATTATACTCTGAAGAAATATGAGATGAAAGAATTGTTAAAGTGTTAAGATGTACATAATTGTGAGATGAAATTGTGAGAAGATGTAGAAGAATTTTATAAATATATATGAGTATATAAGCATGCAGTAGAGAGTTGATTGTGTAAATTAACTATCAACAAATGCTAATCTATTATATTATCTTTTTTTACTGAGATGAATGAGGATTTGTAGACATTGAGTGCAGCAGTGTTCTTTATAGTAAATGTAAGTTCTCAGATTGAATAATCATATTCTATCTATTTAACAAAATATTTATAGCAGTGATGATTGATTCTGTTGCTGAGAATTGCTTCAATTTTTCATGCAAGTTCATTGTTTTCTTCTATAATAACAGATGATTATCAGTCAGAAGTCTTTTGTAAGAAGAATGAATTCTCAGTTATAGATTGAAGCAGATTTGTATAAAAAATATTATAAATATCAGATGAAATATTCAGTCAATAGTTGTGAATATCTAACACTTCTACTACTATATATTTAATGTAATGATAGTTCAGTGTATATAAGAAATGATCTATTTTTATATTTCTGAGATCTAGCTAAACTTTATCTTCTATATTATATCAAATTATAGAACTTTTTTTGATATTTATTTAATTTTTATAGTTCTATTGAATACTAGTTATTAAAGTTTCAGTTTATTTATAAGCTTTTTTAAGTTTACTGATTATATTCTCTATCATTTACACAGAACTGCAGATGTATATAATCTCTTAGAAAGTTTCAGAAAAGTTCAGAATTTCTAAATTATAACTATATAGAAGAAAGAATAGATTTATATCTATTGTAATAGAATTTTGACTATTTATAGTAATCTCAGTATACAGCAGTAGATTACTTCAATCATCTTATATATAATTACAGAACTTTTGAAGAATATTTTTAACTATTTATATTATTCTCTCAGTGATTTCATCAGTTTCTGAGTAATATACTATTAACAACTTTCACTTAATTTTCAGTAGCTGATATACACAGATTTAAAATATGCTTATAAACTGACTATCTCTATCTGATACAATGAACAAAGATAGACTATATATATAATAGAATGAGTTTCTGATAAAGATATTTATAACAACTTCAGTATTTATTTTATTACAGAGCTGTAGTATTATATTCTTACTGAGATAATCAACAATAACTAAAATATTTATAGAATCACTGCTCTCAGATAAGAAAACTATAAAATTAATAACTATATTATATCAAATTTATTCAGAGATAAATAGAGATTTTAGTATTTCTTTTCAGTATTTATATTATACTGTTACTGAGCTGCAGTAGTTGCAGTTGTATATAAATTAATATATATTTTTTAATATATTCAGTCAGTAGAATTTTTGAATGATAATGCTGTATATAATCTTATACTCTGAATACTCAGTTATCAGTGAGTTGTAAATATTTTATATAATCTATATTTATAAAAATTCTGAATTAGAGACTTATTATCTATCTTAAAAGTGTAGACAGTTGTTATTATCAATTGAGTATACTGAGATATTCATTCTTGAGTATATATCTATAGAGAATCAAGATGCTTTGCTTTGTACAGCTTTTATAATCTATTGTCAGAATTTATTCATCTCTGCTGCTTACTTTTATTATTCTTTAAATAAAGATTTCTGAGCTCAGAATAGATTAATGTATATATAGAAACTATCTAATTATATAAGACTTTCTATAATCACAGAGTTGATTAATCAATATTCTCAGTGCTTTTATCTATTATCTAGATTATCAGAGAATATATCTTATTCTCTGTGAAATAGAGTATCTGTAAGAGTGTTTTCTGTCTCTGATCAGTAATGAATTGTGAATAAGAAATAACTGAGAAACAGTAATCAGTATATATATCTCTCTGTGAGTTTGTGAGTAATTGTAAAGTATTCTAAATTCTTATAATCAGTGACAATCTCAAACTTCTCAATACTTATAAGTTTGAATTCTTATTCTTCAAAGTATTGTATGATTATCAGAAGCTTCTTATCATAAATTTTGTAATTATATTCAGTAAATAATATCTTCTTTGAGATGAAGATATAGAGTTGTAGAATATTTTTATTGTTATATTGCATCAGTGCTTTATCTACTATATAATCTGAAATATCTATCTTGAAAATTATATACTTATCTGAGTCAAACAACTGCAGCATTGAAGCAGTTGTGAATATATACTTCAATTTCTTGAAAGCAGTGTCTGTTTTGATAATTTATTAAAATATGATATTCTTCTATATCAAATCTGTTAGTAATTGTATGATATCTGAGAAGTCTCTGATGAATCTTTGATAGAAGTTGATAAATTCTAGAAAACTTCTAGTTTCTTTTACTGAAATAGATGTCTTTCAATTGAGAATTACTTTCATCTTTTTAGAATTCATTCATGCATCTTTCTCAGCTTCAATGATGAATTCTAGATAGATTGTAGACTTAATCTCAAAATTATATTTATCAATATTCATTTGTAGTTCTGCTTTTTGTAAATGATTAAATATCTGTTATATATACTTGCAGTGTTCAGTGAGTGATTTATCAGTGAAGATCAGAATATCATTTATATATACTGATACAATCTCATTAAATAGATTTTATAGAGCTCAGTTGATATATTTCTGAAACATACTGAGAGTATTCACTAACTCAAAAAGAGTTACTGTTCATTTATATAGTCTATAATATATATAAAAGATAGTTATTTATTATCTTTGTTAATTCTTATCTTATAGAAGGCTGCAGAGATGTCAAGCTTTGTGAATTATTTTATTTTTTCTATTTATTTGAGTGTTTTATTGATAAGTGAAAGAAGATATTAATCTTTTTGTATAATTTTATTGAGTTCTTGATAGTTAATACAGAATTATAAGTTTTTATCTGATTTCTTTATAAATAGTACAGATACTGCAGCAGATGAATTGCTAATATAAATAAAATCTTTATTCAGTAATCTATTAAATATTTTTTATAGAATAAGAAGCTTATTATATAATATACTGTAGAGAGAATCTCAGAGTGATTGTAAATTCTTACTATTTTTTTTGATGAGTTTAATTGTATAATCTATACTGCATTCTTGATAAGAGAGAAGCTTTTCAGCTACTTCTTTATCAAATATATCTGTGAAGTCTCTGTATATTTCAGAGAGTTCTTTGTAAGATTTCTTGAGATTTTTGAGCTCTAATTTTTCTAATGTTTTTTTAATATCTGTTATGTTAGCAGTAAACATCTGAACATTCTTTTTCTTATATATTTAATGAGTTAACAATTTGAATACTTTCATCAATATCTGAATGAGATTAGTGATTCTATTAATATTTTTCTTATAGATGTGATTATCTTCTGAGAAAATAAGACAGCAGTAGACTGACTGATGGGATTATGAATTTCACATTTGATTTGATTTGATTTGATTTCAGTCCATTTCTTGGCATTATTTTAGTGGAATCAGAATCAGAATGGGAGTGTAAAGTGACTAGAATTATCAAAATATAAGTGAAATAAGATTAAAAAATCTTGATATTTCATATAAAGTGACTGACTATCAAAAATAAGAATATGATCTGAGACTGATTATGATTTTAACTCAAGTTTGGTCCCATTCTGATGATTATATAATACATCAATCTGATGATATGATTGATGGAGATATTACCTCTATCTTGCTTAGTGCTCAATGCTCTGATGGCTCACTATTAGATCCTCTATCTACCACTGCCAATCTATCTACCACTGCTAATCTATGCCGCTGCCAATCTATCTACCACTGCTAATCTATACCGCTGCCAATCTACCTATCACTGCTAATCTATGCCGCTGCCAATCTACCTATCGCTGCTAATCTATCGCTGCTAATCTATCGCTGCTAATTTATCGCTGCTAATCTATTGCTGCTAATCTATCGCTGCTAATCTATTGCTGCTAATCTATCGCTGCTAATCTATCGCTGCTAATCTATTGCTGCTAATCTATCTATCACTGCTAATCTATCGCTGCCAACCTACCTACCGCTGCCAATCTATCTACCGCTGCCAACCTACCTACTGCTGCCAACCTATCTACCACTGCTAATCTATTGCTGCTAATCTATCGCTGCTAATCTATCGCTGCTAATCTATCTATCACTGCTAATCTATCGCTGCCAATCTACCTACCGCTGCCAATCTATCTACCACTGCCAACCTACCTACCGCTGCCAACCTACCTACCACTGCTAATCTATCACTGCCAATCTATATAGGGTAAATCATGGTCCCATTTGGTCCCATTTTGTAAAATGGGATCAAATGGGACTGAAATCACTAATTTATTAGTAAAACATGATCTGAGACTAGATTTATAATATAAACAGTATAAAGTGACTAATTTACTAAACACTATATGAGATCAGAACTAAGATATCTAATAATAAAACTGAGAAAAAATTTGATCTCAGTTTCATGCATGATCACACAGTCAGTCTAGACAGCAGTTGTATGTATCTAATAAAATTCTAAATTCTGTAAATTATAACAGACTGAGTATTAAATTGTATTTGAGATTCTGTACTTTATATATGAAAATACTCTTCTTTTTATATTCTTCTATATTGATATTGAATTTTACTATATTGTAGAAAGCAGATTCTCTAGAGTTATTGAATTCACTCAGTTTATACAATTTAGAGAAAGAGATATACTGAAGTTTATACTTTTCTACTAGCTGAGTATTTATAAAAGTATAATAAAGAAAATCACTGTCTACTATTGTATATATATTGATCAAGCTATTTACAATGATAAAGATTATAATTGTATCTGCTTGTATCTTCTACTCAAATCTTCAGCTAGCTTTTTATTTTTTAAACTTTTATCTATATTTTAGAGTAAAAGCTTTTTTTTTCTCTGTTCTTATTCATTTATAAATGTAGTTGTATTCACTTACAGTGTAGAAGCAGAAGTTACTGTATTAATATATTAATTTATAAAATACTCTGATTTATTGCAGTGAATACAGATGTTTCAGATGATTTAATCAATAATTTTTTATTTAAAGAGATTAGATATTTTTGATTATTCTGTATTTATATAAGAGATTCAATTTATAATATTTATAGAGACAGCTGATGTAGTTGATATATTAGTAGATATATAATTCTATCTATAATTATTATATTTTTCTTAAATAGTATTGAAATATATAAGATTGTTGTTGAGTTGATATAAGTAGATGTAGTAGTTATAATAATATATAGATATGAGATATAAGATGCAGAGTTTGAACAGTTCAAAACTAATATACTGACTCAGAAAATTAATCTTGACAGTATTATCTCAGTTCTAATTTTCTATTTTATATATCTTACTGTTAAAGTTGAGTAGATAGTTTATCAGTGATATATTTCTCTGATAGTTTCTATTCAATTATTGTATTATATATATTTGAAGTGTAGAATTCAAGAATAGAATATTTAATTGATAAAAAACTTTTTCAGAGATGTATATCTTCTATATATATAACTCAATTCAAGATTGAAACTTAGCTAAAGTATCTTCTTCTAGTTAACTATAAATATAATAAGCTTGCAAGAGCAGAGAGTCTATTACAGACTTATCTTCTTCAAGCTTAGCTTTTATCTTTCATTTTCAGACTAAGTAGATTAAGAGTTCTCTCATGAATTTGTTGAGAAGAAGAAGATATTCTCTTCTTTTATATATAAGAGATATTAATATTTGTGTGATTCTTGATATATTTATATTCAGATTATTCAGTTGTCACTGAAGCTCTGTTATCTATAGAGATTACTGCTGAAGAAAGCTATAAAGTTCAGTATTATCTTCTGTAAGATTTCAGTTTTTACTTATAGAAGAGTATTTATAGAGATGTTTATAATTCATTTTATTTTTATATAAAATTATAATTCTTGATTCTGATAACTTGAAGATTAGAAGATTCAGTTCTTATTCTTTAAAAAAAATACTTTGTAGATACTCTGATCTCTTCACAGATATATAATTGTGAATTTCTAAATACTTGAGCTTCTTCACAGCATTATCACAGTAGTGCAGCTTTGTAGAACTTGAATAACTTATTCTTAAACTTAACTTGAGTATCTAGATGCAATCATAAACACAGAGTACTCAGACTGATACAGATGAATCAATTCATAATATAATAGATATATTATTATTATTATTATTCTTTTATTATAGATGTATACAGTCAGTGACTATGACATCTATCTGAAACACTTCAGAATTTTTCAAATCAAGAATAATTTAATATACAAAAACAATTTAGAACATACATTATCAAAATTCCAGCTCAGAATCAAACAACTATTCAAACTGTTCAATCAAAGAAAATAAGATCAAAAAAATGTCACTGAGTCAACAAAACTCAGTTTAAAAACAAATGAAGTAAATATTATAAAAGACAGTATTACTAAAATAAAGAAAAAATCAATCACTTGCAAAGATCATAATATCAATGAAAACAAATCAAACTTCTCAAAAACAAGTCAAGTCTATCCATAGATAAAAACTACAATCAGAAACTACAGGACAAACCCCTGCAGTTTACACCTTGAGCTATATACATATTTTAACACCCTATATAACCGGCCGCCGCCTCTGTCCTCTCGGGCCACCATTAGGGGTTATCATTCCCCCTAGGGTGCCGCCGCCCACCCGGGTTCCCCCCGACCTTCCGGCTGCCAATCTCGGCATTCCAGCCTACCAATTGGCCGTCACGGCCTTGCTTGCACTAACCACCTATTAAGGGCGCCTAGGCCTCGTCTCACCTAGGTCCTTGCTAGGCCCGGGGTGCCCTAATCGGGTAGTTTTTAAATTCATTCCCCAGAATTTAGAGGTGTCTAGATAGTAGTGGGTGAAGTGGTGGTGAACCCCTGGTCAGTTAAGCTTGACAATGATTCACTATCCTGCAGGTGTCTCCACCTCCACAACACCTTATCTATCCAGTACTGATCTAACTTGATGCACTCAGGGGGTTCTAGCCCCACAAGATCAGTGAGAATTTAGCACCTGGTTATAGCCAGCATCTTAAAAGGGGCCGGTTACATCTGGTACTGTTTGGTGATTTAACAGTGGAAATTGGTTAAATGAGCCCTGCAGGATTCGAACCCGCACCCCTTATGGGACACCAAGTGAGTAGTTAACCGCTACGCCACCGGGCCGTAACAGATATATTATCAATTAAACAGATATTATCAATATTGCAGATTAAATCATTTGTACTGTCTGCACAGTTCATACAATCTATTTCAATAACATTATTAATAAACTTAACACTATTCTAATAACAGTTTATAAATTAATTAAGAAAAGAAAGAGAAAGAAGATCAGAAAAAGAGGTTATATAAGAGAGTTCTTATAGATAAAAGAATTGAAATGAAAGAAATATCAGAGATCATACTCTGAAGAAGCACAGAGTGAAAAAATCATTAGAGTATTAAAATGTATATGATTATGAGATGAAATTGTGAGAAGATATGAAAGAACTTCATAAATATATGTGAGTATATAAGTATATAGCAGAGAGTTGATTGCATAAATTAACTATCAATAAATACTAATCTGTCACAAATATTAATCTTTCTGATTGAATATTTTAATTAATTATTTGATTCTGAGCTGAAATTCTGTTACTGTATGTATCAAATTGCTTTTGTATATTAGAAAATTCTTGATTTGAAAAATTCTGAAATATTTCAGATAGATGTTATAGTCACTGACTGTATACATCTATAAATGAAGAATAATAATAATAATAATAATACAGCAAATACTGTGTGGATCTCTATCTACTCAATAATAATCTGTCTTAATTTTATATATTTCAGAACTGCAAAGAATTTCACTGAATGAATATATATATTTTAAATTATCTTACAACAACTTCTGCATTCAAATCAGAGTCAATAAACTGAATTTCTTATATAAATATTGAATACTCAAGAGTTCTCAATATCTCAGATAAAAATATCATCAACTGAATCATTAGAGAAGTCTGTATATACTGTGATAAATCAGAGTACTTTATAAATCAGTGCTCAAATACAGTTCTTCTAAGTCAATCCCTCACATGTATGAACACTGTATCATTCACAGATAGATAAGAACAGAGAAAAAAAAAGCTCTTACTCTAAAATATAAATAAGAGTTTAAAAAACAATAAGATTCAAGCAGAAGATACAAGCAGATACAATCATAATCTCTATCATTATAAATAGTCTAATCAATATACATATAATAATAGACAGTGGTTTTCTTTATTATACTTTTATAAATATTCAGCTGATAGAGAAGTATAAGCTTCAGTGTATTTTTTTTTCTGAATTGTGTAAATTAAATAAATTCAATAACTCTAGAGAATTCATCTTCTATAATATAATAAGATTTAATATTAATATAGAAGAATATAAGAAGAAGAGTATTTTTATATATAAAGTACAGAATCTTAAATATAATTTAATACTCAGTTTATTATAGCTTACAGAATTTGAAATCTTATTAGATATATATAATCATTGTTTTATTTTCTTAGAAGACAATTATATCTATAAAAAGAATATTGATAGAACTACTGATTTCACTTAGATATTGATAAAAGTATTCAAATTGTTAACTTATTAAGTATATAAGAAAAAGAATATTCAGATATTCACTGCTAGTATAATAGATATCAAAAAAGTGTTAGAAAAATTAGAGCTCAAGAATCTCAAGAAGCTCTGCAAAGAACTTTTCAAAATATATAAGAATTTCACAGATGTATTTAATGAAAAAGTAGCTGAGATACTCTCTTCTCACTGAAAGTACAGTATAAATCATATAATTGAGTTTATTAAAAAAGATAGTAAGAATCTGCAATCATCTTAAGACTCTCTCTACAGTATATTATATAATAAACTTCTTATTCTACAAAAAACATTCAATGAATTACTGAATAAAAGTTTTATTTATATTAGCAATTCATCTGCTGCAGCATCTGTACTATTTATAAAAAAATTAGATAAAGATTTACAATTCTGCATTGACTATTGAGAATTTAATAAAATTATATAAAAAGATTAATATCTTCTTTTACTCATCAATAAGATATTTAAATAAATAGAAAAAATGAAATAATTCACAAAGTTTGATATCTCTGCAGCCTTCTATAAAATAAGAATTAATGAAGATAACAAATGACTAACTATTTTTTATATATATTATAAATTATATAAATAAACAGTGACTTTTTTTGAGTTAGTAAATATCTCTAGTATATTTCAGAAATACATTAACTGAGCTCTATAAAATCTGTTTGATGAGATTATATCAGTATATATAAACAATATTCTAATCTTCACTGATGAATTGCTCACTGAATACTGTAAATATATACAACAAATATTTAACTGTTTATAAAAAATAGAATTATAGATGAATATTGATAAGTATAACTTTAAAATTAAATTTATAATCTATCTAGAATTTATCATTAAAGCTGAAAGAGATATATAAATAAATTCTAAAAAGATAAAAACAATTCTCAACTAAGAGATATCTGTCTTAATAAAAGAAACTAAAAGTTTTCTAGAATTCATCAATTTCTATTAAAGATTTATCAAGAACTTCTTGAATATTATATAATCATTAATAAATTTAATATAAAAGAATGCTGTATTTCAATGAATTACTGAAGTGAATACTGTTTTCAAGAAGTTAAAGTATATATTTATAATCACTTCAATACTGCAATCATTTAATCTGAATAAGTATATAATTTTTGAAACAGATATCTCAGATTATATGATAAATGAAATGTTAATATAATATAATAATAAAGATATTTTACAACTCTGTATTTTTATTTTAAAGAAAATATTATTTACTGAATACAATTATAAAATCTATAATAAGAAGCTTCTAATGATTATACAATATCTCAAAAAATGAAAATTTAAATTTATAAATGTAGAAAAGTTTAAAATTGTCACTGATTATAAAAATCTAGAATACTTTATAATTATTTATAAGCTTACAGAGAGATATATATACTGATTGCTGTTTTTTAACTATTTCTTATTTATAATTTATTACTGATCAGAGACAGAGAATATTCTTGCAGATACTCTATTTTACTAAGAATAAAATATACTTTTCAATAATCTAGACAATAGATAGAAACACTGAGAATATTAATTAATTAATTTTATAATTATAAGAAGTTCTATATAATCAGATAGCTTTTATATATATATTAATCTATTCTGAGCTCAGAAATTTTTATTTAAAAAGTAATAAAAGCAAGTAGTAAAGATGAATAAATTCTGACAATAGACTATAAAAGTTATATAAAATAAAGCATCTTAATTTCTTACAGATATATACTTAAGAATAGATATCTCAGTATACTCAATTAATGATAATAACTGTCTATATTTTTAAAATAGATAATGAGTTTCTGATTCAGAACTTCTATAAATATAAATTATATAAAAAATTTATAATTTATTAATAACTGAATATTCAGAGTATAAAATTATATATAGTATTATTACTCAAAAATTCTACTGATCAGATATATCAAAAATATATATTAGTTTATATATAATTATAATTACTGTGATTCAGTGACAGTATAATAAGAGTACTGAAAAAAAATACTAAAGCTGCTATTTATCTCTGAATAAATATAATATAATATAGCTATTGATTTTATAGTTTTTTTATCTGAAAGTAAAGATTTTATAAATATTCTGATTATTATCAATTAACTCAGTAAAGATATAATACTACAGCTCTGTAATAAAATAAATATTGAAATTATTATAGATATCTTCATCAGAAGTTCATTTTATTATATATACAGTCTATTTTTATTTATTATATTAAATAGAGATAGTCAATTTATTAGTGCATTCTGAATCTGTATATATTAATTACTGAAAATCAAATAAAAATTGTCAATAATATATTATTTAAAGATTAATAAAACTACTGAGAGAATGATACAGATAATTAAAAATATTCTCTAAAAATTCTATAATTATATATAAAATAACTGAAGTAATCTGCTGCTGTATACTGAGATTACTATAAATAACTGAGATTCTACTACAATAGATATAAATCTGTTTTTTCTTTTATATAATTATAATTTAGAAATTCTGAACTTCTCTGAAACTTTCTGAGAGATTATATATATCTACAGTTCTGTATAAACAGTAGAGAATATAGTCAGTAAATTTAAAAAAGTTTATAAATAAGCTGAAACTTCAATAATTAGTATTTAGTAGAACTATAAAAATTAAATAAATATCAGAAGAAATTCTACAATTCAATATAATATAAAAAATAAAATTTAATTAAATCTCAGAAATATAAAAACAGATCATTTTTTATATATACTGAATTATTATTATATTAAATATATAGTAGTAGAAGTATTAGATACTCACAACTATCAACTGAATACTTTATCTAATATTTATAATATTTTTTATATAAATCTGCTTTAATTTATGATTAAGAATTTATTTTTTTTATAAAAGACTTTCAACTGACAATTATCTGTTATTATAGAAGAAGATAATAAACTCAAATAAGAAATTGAAATAATTTTCAATAATAGAATCAATTATTACTATTGTAAATATTTTATCAAATAAATAGAATATAATTATTCAATCTGAGAATCTGTATTTATTATAAAAAACACTGCTGTATTTAACATCTATAAATTCTTACTCATCTCAGTAGAGAGAAATAATATAATAAATTAATATTTATTAACAGTTAACTTACACAATCAATTCTCTACTGTATATTTATATATTTATATATATTTATAAAGTTCTTCTATATCTTCTCACAATTCTGTCTTATAATTGTGTACATTTTAATACTCTAATAATTTTTTTATTTTATATTTTTTCAGAATATAATTTTCAATATTTCTTCTGTTTCAATCTTTTTATCTATAAGAATCTTTTTATACAATCTCTTTCTCTAATCTTCTTTTTCTTTCTTTTCTTAATTGATTTATAAACTATTATTAGAATAGTGTCAAATTCATTGATAATGCTGTTGAAATAGATTGTACAAACTGTGTAGATAATACAAATAGTTTAATCTGCAATATTGATAATATCTGCTTAATTAATAGTATATCTATTATATATACAGCTGAGGCAGAATGAAGTAAGAAGCTCAGAAAGCTATACTCTTAGATATTATATATATCATTAATAAATATAATTGCTATATATATATCATCACTAGATATTATTAATATATTATTGCTAGATATTATGGCAGATTTTATTAGCAGATTTTATTAATAAATATTATAAATAAATATTATTCATTCAGACAGATCAGTAGATAGATAAGTAGATAATCAGCTAATTATTAAAAATAAAATTTTATAATATCTGATATAATTTCAGTACTTTCTTGAGCACTGTTTTGCTTATATAATTGATCATTACTCTTCTTATGAATACTGTCTGTTTATCAGAATTATTATAGTCAATTCAATTTTCTTTTAATATTCAGTATTTGTGTCAATATTCAGACATTATATTGTTTCAATATAGACTGGCTGCTGGAACCATGAATTACATATTTGATTTGATTTGATTTGATTTCAGTTCATTTCTTGACATGATTTTAGTAAAATCAGAATCAGAATGAAAGTGTAAAGTGACTAGAATTATCAAAATATAAGTGAAATGAGACTAAAAAATCTTGATATTCTATATAAAATGACTGACTATCAAAAGTAAGAACATGATCTGAGACTGATTATGATTTTGACTCAAGTTTGATCCCATTCTGATGATTATATAATACATCAATCTGATGATATGATTGGTGGAGATATTACCTCTATCTTGCTTAGTGCTGCTGCTAATCTATCTACCACTGCCAATCTATCTATCACTGCTAATCTACCGCTGCTAATCTATCGCTGCCAACCTACCTACCGCTGCCAATCTACCTACCACTGCCAATCTATCTATCACTGCTAATCTATCGCTGCTAATCTATCGCTGCTAATCTATCGCTGCTAATCTATCACTGCTAATCTATCACTGCTAATCTACCTGCTGCTGCCAATCTATCTATCACTGCCAACCTATCTATCACTGCTAATCTACCGCTGCTAATCTATCGCTGCCAACCTACCTACCGCTGCCAATCTACCTACCACTGCCAACCTATCTATCACTGCTAATCTACCGCTGCTAATCTACCTACCGCTGCCAATCTACCTACCACTGCCAACCTATCTATCACTGCTAATCTATCGCTGCTAATCTATCGCTGCTAATCTATCGCTGCTAATCTATCACTGCTAATCTATCACTGCTAATCTATCGCTGCTAATCTATCGCTGCTAATCTATCGCTGCTAATCTATCACTGCTAATCTATCGCTGCCAACCTACCTACCACTGCCAACCTACCTACCGCTGCCAACCTATCTATCGCTGCCAATCTATATAGGGTAAATCATGGTCCCATTTTACAAAATGGGACCAAATGGGATCAGAATCACTAATTTATTAGTAAAACATGATCTGAGACTAGATTTATAATATAAACAGTGTAAAGTGACTAATTTGCTAAACACTATATGGGACCAGGACTAAGATATCTAATAATGGAACTGAGGAAAAATTTGGTCCCAGTCCCATGCATGGTCACACAGCCAGTCTATTCCGACAGCATATTACAAAACAGAAATGATATATGTGGATTTGATGATAAAGATAAGAAAAATGTGTATTCAAATCATATTTGAATGATTCTAGAGATACATCGATATTTAAGCTATTTTTGCGATGTTTTGCTACTAATTTTCAATACAGGGATGGAAAATTATGTTTATACAGGCTTTACATCCACCACAATGTTTTAATAAAAACTGCATCTGCCACTTGCTATCTTATCTGGTAATATGCACCGCTCACAACCCATATCTCTACATGTTGTATGCCCAGTACAGTGAACATCAGCACAAGGTATAATCCGATGTAGTAATGAATGATGTCTTATTGGAGAAAATATGCTTTGACTCTTCTGTAAAAGTGGGAGAGGATAAAGATCTGTAGATGGATGCCAAATTACCTTCTCTTCAACCTCAAAGCCATCAATATTATTCCATATATTTAATAAATGATTGTTAATATCTTTTGAATACAAGCTAGCAATAGCTCTCAAATGACTATTATTTAATCTTCTATAGTCAAGAACATTGCCAGTTTCATCAAATGACCGCAATATACCATCATCAGCTAGATGTAAAATCCCATTGGTATCAGTTTCCACACTGGAAAGCATATCATATACATCTCTTTTAATAATCCTGTTTAACTCTGCTGCAATGGTTAGAATATAAATTACTAGCATATTTGAAATGAATATAGAAAATTATGAAAGCATGAATGAAAAAGAATGAAAGAAAAGGGGGAAAAAGCAGAAATGCTCATACCTGATGATAAAGTAGTATTGCCGGTTGCCGGAACTGAGCATACAGCAATTATAAGCAGATTGAAAATGGTTGAAAGAACTGAACTCATGATAACTGAAAAACATGTGCATTTAACCGCACATTGATTTATCTATTTAAAGCGGGATAGCAAGAGTTAACTGCACGTTTAAATGTCTCGCCTGGTATTCGTTTGGCCTACGTGGTCAAAATCTCAGGATAATTAACAGCGTGACGAGAAGGCCCACTAATTACACTGACTTTGCAGCAAGTGGGACCTTGCTGCTGATTTAGAAGGGGATTTGTAGGCGGATAACGTTTTTGTGTTCATTGTTAACTATCTAAGCGAAAGCAACGCAATATGTTGGGTGTTACGTGTTGGAGTAGCCGTAGTAATGCCTCGGAATTTCTTGAAACTCTATGAGAATAGAGCTATATATGGTAATTGAAGTTATAAAGATGATATAGAGGTAAGACAGAAATAACTACGTTGTAGAGATGATTAAACAGTTAAATAGATAGAAATCACTACTGATATATATATATTATAACAATAATTTTAAAGCCCTTTTCTGCCATCAAGAGGTATCGTAATTGCACTGTCTTGCACTATACCTAACGTGATCACCCATCTAACGATCGCTCCCACCTAACGATCACCAATTTACGATTCGACAAGTTGATTAATTTCTACGATATCTCAACAATGCAATCAGATATTAAATGTTAAAAGTATATAAAAATACACCATAAAAATAATAGTCAATATAGTGTACATCTGCTGAGTTTGATATTCCACTCAGAATATACAATTTGCTGTTCAGTAGTACTGAAGTTAGTAAGACAGTTGTATTAATTCCAGTGGCGCTTTCAATCAGATACTTGTGGCATTATAAGTGTATGATAGCATCAGTCAAAATTTTTGAAACCGGTCTCTGTATTCCTAGTAGAAATGTCGATCCCTCAGTGTGGTGCCATCCATCTTCTCCTATGCCTTGCATAGATGTTACACAAACACAGAACGGCATGATTACCTTGCTGGAGTTTTCAACAGATCATCCCTTATGGATGGATGGGGGTAGAAATAAAGGGCACTGGGGAAAGCTGCGCACAAAAGGTGAACAAACAGAAACCAAGTCTTATTATCCTCTTCATTGCGAACCCGGACCGGTATATCCGTTGTCTGGAAGATACAGATGTCGTACTGCCCCCTTCTCCGTCAACACAACCATACGGATCACACCTCCAGAGCTACCATCCCATTTTATCGCCTCTTGTAGTGAGTTCTTCACAAACTCGATCCCTTCCTCTTCCGTCATTCCCTCCCGCCAGTTCGCATCGCAGTAGCCGTAGATATACGTTGATCCGGAACCACCAATGGCGTATGATTGCTTGTGCAGGGAACCGCCCAATGGTATCGAGTATACCTGTCCTCCATGTCGTGCGTCGTAACCCGCGATGATGATTCCTGCGCTATATTGCTTAAAGGTACAGTTAGCATTGGTAAGCTATCGTGACATAATATAAGATAAAAGCTGGTGAAGAAGGCGTGGACGGGAAGGTATTCCTTGCCTGAGAATGTCCTTGTTGTCATAACAAAGTTCCTGGAACAACGCAGCGGCAGTTTGGGTTGTTGGGCGCTCTTGGTTGACTACACCGTACATTCCCAGATGGTAACTGACAATGTCGGCAACAGCCTGTGTATCCGCGGCAGATCCTGACCGACAGCACCAAATGGTATCGTGCACCTGTGTTAACTTATCCGTGACTCGATTTGCGATATAAGCTCCTGTGGTCGTCCGACTATCGGCTCCAAGAATAACACCATCTTTGAAATTGATTGCCATGCTTTTCTCGAGATAATATTAGCAATTCAAACTACCATACTGCTATATATAAGTGGGATGGAAGCTTACATTGAGGTGCCAAGGCTATTGTGCGAGTAACGGGTTAGTTGAAAGCAAAGACCAGATAAATAGGCAAAAAGGTGGCATCAGCCCATACTTGACCTCTCCTTTCTTGAGGTGATTCATGTCAATATGGATCCCATCTACGGCATTGTCAGTTCCACAAATAAGACTCATCGTCAATTCCACAACGACTAACCTTCCCCCAAAATTCCAGTAACCCCATGGACAACCATTGCAACGAAGTGACCTAAACTTGACAGGAGCTTGGAGACACGGGAGCTAGGGACAAACAAATTGCTGGGCAACAGGAAATATGCAGCCTGGAAGATAAAGAACGAGCTCGTTCAAATACGGAGGAAGTGGTTGAAATGAAGTGGTTGGCTGACTCTAGGTGTCTTGATGTTGGATGATAGGATGATGATTGAGGCAGCCAGTCTACGAAATTATTAGCGCCGGCAATTCTAAGCCAGTTATTGGTCACTGCGCTTACGGGTTGTTTATCTCAGTTGATTTTGTCCCTTGGAACCGAAGCCAATTTATTCGCCGTTTCAATTTTCGTGTAGTTACATCCACTTGATTCCGTCTCTTTCCCCCATAACAATGCCTTGCTGCATCTTTGGGTGATTCCCGGTCCGTGCTAATATTTCTTCTACCCAGCGCCCCCAGGGGGGGTCCTCCGCATCGCCTTTGACACTGGCTTATCACAGACCCCACTCACCAAATAGTTGACCAGCTCAACTTTTAACAATTTTACAATCTCCCTGTAGGGACCGAGCAATATGGCTGACTCTCCACCACCACCCTCAACCTGGAATTTTACTACTATGGCTGGGAATGTGGTACAGTTTCTCAGACTTCCAGTGCTGGCATCGTCGGGTTTGGCCATTATCGCAAGTGGTATGCTCTATTTCAAGCAAAAGTAAGTCGCCGACATGTATCGACATTACCAATTTCATCTCAATTGACATTTTTTTTGTTATCAAGTGAAATAATTTACCCTCGTAACGTGCCTATTGGGTCCCGTACTGAGGTCCCCAAACCATCGGATTTTGGGATGAACGACTATGAGGACCTTCGAATCCCGACTCCTGATGGAGAATCTCTCGCTGCGCTGTTTATCCGCCCATCTCATACGCGACATTCCAAGCCTAAAATCACCGTTCTCATGTTTCACGGTAATGCAGGAAATATCGGCCACCGTCTTCCCATTGCACAGGCCTTAGAACAGACCCTCAACTGTAATATTTTGATGCTCGAATATCGCGGCTATGGCCAGTCTACAGGCACTCCCGATGAACAGGGCTTAAAAATTGACGCCCAAACCGGTTTGGATTACATTCGCCGGCGCGCGGAGACAAGCGATACAAAAGTTCTGGTGTACGGTCAGAGTATTGGTGGTGCAGTCGCGATTGATTTGACTGCAAAAAGCCAGCAGCGAGGCGACGTAGCAGGATTGATACTGGAGAATACGTTCTTGAGTGTTCGAAAGATGATTCCAAGGTATGACGGCCATAGTGCTGGTTCATTTAATGTTTTTTACTTACTTGCTTAGTTGCTTCTTTACTTGTTTACTTTATTTTCGATTGTCAGCAGTCTTCAAGGCTAATAAATTACACCCGTTCTCCAGTGTCTTCCCCGCTGCCAAGTACGTTGTTCGTCTTTGTCACCAATACTGGGCTAGCGAGGATACATTACCCAAAATTACACAGGTCCCAATTCTGTTCCTGAGTGGGCTAAAAGATGAAATTGTCCCGTACGTACTTTATTTCCATGTTTCTGTCTATGAGACTCACTATGCTAATATATAGTCGGCCCCTTAGCCCCAGCCATATGGCCCAACTTTTTTCAATCTGCAAATCTAGCACCAAAGTTTGGCGAACTTTCCCAAATGGTCAACACAATGATACCGTTGCTGAACCAGGGTACTTTGACCATATTTATTCATTTGTCGTGGACCACGTTCTAGACGACTGAGCCATCTTTCACTCGTTTTAATGACCTGTTATTACAAAGTTATGGGCATCGCGGAATAAAAAAGGTTAAAATAACCCCCCGACTTGGACAGCGGAAGCAAATTGTCCTCTTAAAACAAGGTGTAAGACCATGTCGCACGAGAAGATATATCGCTACTTATCAGGGTGGGCTATGAAACATGGGAATGCGATATCCTCGTGTAAACGCTGTTGGATCCCTCCTCTATCCAACTCCTTTTCTGATTCCCAGCATCCATCTCCGGGACATTCAAAAATACCTCGCCGCAATAATGGTATATATCGTTTCTTGATCCCAAACTTCTTTTCCCCCAATTGCGTCCAATTATTTGGATGCGTCTTCACATCTACCTCCGAGATACCCTTGATATAATTTTGATATTTTTAACTCCTGAACAACTGAAAACAATGACTTTTCTAAGAGGTCGCTTATTGTGTTAGTTTTCTATGGTTTCCTGTGTGGGCACTGAACCTATCTTCCATAAAGGTAGCAAGGTACATTTTATATACCAACACGAGGCCTGCACTACTTTCATTCCGCCGTCCTATTTAAAAATATGGCAGGGCTGATTTTGGCCTAACTCAATGCCAATGGATCGAGAACTGCAGTGAAGACACCTTGTGATGACACCTTTAACAATGCGATAATCATACGTGGGTTTACAGGGAGTTTCTGCCTTGGAACCTGAAATATTTTTGCACACCAAGTAGCAAAATAGCGGGGAAAAATATCACCTCTTCCTCTTTATCGTACACAACTCTATATAAAAATGCAAATTGCAAACGACTGATTAGATCCTCTCGGCCTCTTCCATCAAATCTTCCAAGTTGAATCCATTAACATCGCCTTGGGTAAACTTCCTCACTAACTCTGCCTTCTTCCCCGCCTGATTACCCCCCACGCCCCAGTCATAAAATCGTTGCAACCACATCACCAATAACTTTGCCTCATCCACAGACACACCACGATCCGGGACCACGCTCCCATTCATAAGAACCAAGCCTGACTTGTCCGCGAGGTCGAGGTGGTGTGTGATGATCGTGTGTGGTTGAGAATACGCACCGTGAAGTTTGTACGAGGCTAGGTGAGTGAAAAGCACTGTGGCTGTATGGGTATTTAGTGTGGGTTTGGATTCGATCCCTACAGCTACAGGAGTAGATGTTGTAGCACCAGCAGGAGGATGGAACGCCCATTGCAAGAAATGAATATCTGCTCTTGTGCATACTGATTGAGCCGAGGCTGCTGCAGCCTCGGCCTTCACCCCTTCGGGCTGGCTGCTTTCCTCCGTCCTAGGGAGTGGCAAAACAAATTGTGGATTTTGCCTGGCCGTGGCAACCATACGCAAGTATGTATCGATTGGGATCGTAGCACAAATAGATTGTGGATTAGAAGCATGCCTCAAGCGCCAGAGAGTTGCTATTTCTTTTGCAGGAAGTGTGAGGATCTTGGGAATGTCAAAATAGGAGGACAAAGCTTTTATTCCGGGGGTTTGGCTTTTCGAAGCTGATGGAACTATATGAGAGGTGCCAGGGAGATGCGCTGCAGGTCTTGGGCTAACATTTGAGCTCTGATATTCTGGGATGCTCTCTGCTTTCATGTCAAGGTCCTTCTTATCCCGGTAGGCCTCCTTAAGAGAAGAAATCGAAGTGAAACCCTCTCTTCAACGCCGGATTCATTGTAAGCAGTCGTACACACACGCTAGAATACCGCACCCGCTGTGATATAAATGGCTTACTGTTTGGCTTTGCAATCTAACTTGTCCCTGTATCTCTCGAGCACATGCTTTGGATCATGGTGTGTCGTCAAACACCTCACGTCATGGACTTGGGCCCATCGCCACTGGTTGTGCGGGAGCAACGGGCCCCCACTGCGTATGATGTGTCTAACAGCTGCAGCTCGAAGCGAAGTCATACCAATGGACGATACGGGGATTTGATTGGGAAAGAAGCGCTGTTGCTTCCAAGAGCAAAAACAGAGGCCTTTGATTGCCAAGCTCCGCCAATAACTTTGACAGGCCCATTTTTGCCTATTGCTCGCTAGAATTCCACGTGACTACACCTATTTAAGCGGTGCTGCGCCCGGTGTAGAGTCAATGAATTGTTGGGGGTTTGGATTGGTTCGTCCCCTCTACCATGCACATACATGTACTTACTACCAGCATGGCGCTGGTGGTGATCGAGCTCTGTGAATCAACTTTCCACCCCCCTCATTTATTTATTTTTTTTAGCTGTTTTCTCGAAAACGGAGATGATGAATACGATACTTGCACTTGTGCTTGGCTTTATTCGTTCGGTTGCTCCGTGAAGTCTAGAAGCACGTGTGCGTTTTCTATGCGCACCCTCATAAGCTCGCCTTTGCCTTGTGAGCGAAAAAGTAAGTGGACTTTTTGGTATGTTTTCAGCCAAATTGTCTGTGGCACTGGACTCCTGCTTCTGTTCAGGTCGTTTGCTGCCACATAACGGCGTCTGGGGTGCTGCATTTGCTTTCTTTTCGTAAGTCACTTCCTCGCGGAAGATTTGATCATCCGCGATCAGTGATGGATGTGCTGAACCCTGGGTAGCTCTATTAAACAAACATTTGGATATCCTGACCCAGGGGATTTCCACTGCGAGATTGCGCAAGCTGCCTCCTTGAAGATGCCTACCACGTCAACTGGTATGAGGCACGGCAAGAGAGATTTGCGGAGACCATCCCCTCTAGACTCTAGGCTCTATACGGGCTCACTGGGTCAGATGTTTGTTGACTGTCTGTTTCATCGCGAGGGCGTTAGTCACTGCCAGACGACTAGGACCACTAATGATCAGATATGCCACAATATATCAGCTTTTATCCGGATCATTTGGGAGCGTACTCAGGCGTGTCGATGCCGAGTCTGGTTGCTTGATGGCTGCCAAAATACTTCGTCAACCGGTAGATAGATCCAAGCAAGAATTGTGATGTACTCCTCGCTGAAGCGCAAGGTGTAAGCAATTTCCAATCTTAACCATGAAGAGTGCTAATCATGAATGATGTAGCCGAGATATTTTTATTAATTTAACCTCACATTATCAAGCCTTCCTAGGGTCAACTAGAGTGATGGAAAGGTGGAGATATTCCCGAGCCTAAAGGAATGATCATTGGAGCTTCTATGTTGTGTTGAAAATGACAGGAAATCATGATTTAAACTCAAACTTATCACCTGAGTAGACTTTGGAAAACGCGATAAAAGAGGAAGAGATAGATCCAAGTGAGTCTATCATACAAAAGGAAAAGAAGAAAGGAAAGGAAAAGAGTTAATAAAATAGAAATATTACAAGTTGCAAGTTGAATACATAAGATACTAAGGAGATATAGATGTTGAAAAGGTGTGTAGGAAAGGAGGAATTTGAAAAGGGCCAGGAGTGCGGAAAAAAGAAAAATATCAACGTTCAAGATTGCCCAACTTGCAGTGATCAGAAAAAGTTTGAGTCTCCTTTACCTTCCTGAAAAAATAGGGGTAGTGCAATTAATAATAAACAATAGTGGTTCCTCAATAAACAAAATCGGTCAATTGAAGGGGAGGAGCCACGGTCAAGGAACACTCACACTCACGGCGAACGTTAATACGATTAGCTCCGCAATATATATATATGTAGATGCTGGTATAAGAATCAACTATGGAATAGGGATGACGAAGAATTAGTGCAAAGGATAGCCGGAAGTATCCTTCGTGTTTTCAAGCACATTATTTAGCTGCAGATACTAGTATCGACACAAAAAATAAATTGTGGTATCATGAATCATAAAAGAATGGCGTAATCCAAACGTCCAAAGCAAAGGGGGAATGGATTCTAGCTGAAAAGTTAATACAACGGGAGGGCATTAAACTAGGTAATGAAACTCAAGAGTCGACGGGCGCGGGGGAAACAGTGGTAAGGGGCTGCAGAACAAAAGGCAGCACGACGAATAATTCCGGAGGCGAGGATGTGGCTCATAGCTACATATGAACCGGTGGCTGGCTTAGAACGCTAAGGAAGGCTCATTTCCTTTGCGCAACCCGAACCATTCCCATAAACGCGTCCTCGTCGCCAGCATTATTAAGTATCCAATATCCGCCCAGCTCATTGCCAACACTGTTATTGCCGTTGCCACCGTCACCGTTCCCATCGACCTCAGCATGATTCAATTCAACAGAATTAACTCTTCCAGCCCTCTCAACATGCTTAGAGCCCCATCCCAAAAGTCTTATGCAGGTTCTTTGGCCCTCATCGTCAGGCAATATATTCAAGATAGTAGTCTCCAGACACCCAACAATGGTAACAGCGGCACGAATAATAATCCGATCACCCTCAAAGACCCAGCAGTCCCATACACGGCTCAGGCGTTCGAGGTCTAGGCCATTTGTGACGAGGGTCTGGAACATGGGGCCCCAGATTTGTTCATCAGATAGGTACATATTCTCATACAGATGATTGGATACGCGTGGATACTTCAGGCGCAAAGTTGTCGACGCCAAAGAATAAGCCCGGGACGTGGCACCGGGATCTGCGGTTAGGAATGCTAGTGGCAAGGGTTTATTGAGGGCATTGGCCAGTGTCTGAAATGCCGCAGCAGGCGTTGGGAGATTGAGTAGCAAAAGAGCTGCGATAGTCTAAACGAAGTGTTAAGATCACTTGTTTCTAATTTTTGAAATATAATAGTAGCTTGGTTGTTTAACTTACATGGATGCCGTACAGATAGCCAACGTCACTTCTGTACATCGAATAAGCATCGAGAACATTAATCAGATTTTCCCGTAGTGGGCCATCTTCACCAAATAAATGAAGGTCCGGGAATACTGTAGACGCATCCCTCCGAATGGCCGCGAACCACTCTTTCATCCTCTCATTCGTATCATTTGCATTGTCATCTATAGTGATTTGAATATCCTTAGCCCTTTCGAGAGCCTTTACATAAGTCTCCTCTGTCAGCGCCAGTTCATTTCCCAGAGCACGTTGCCAGACTGCTCCTCGTGAACGTGGAGTAATGCCACGCCACCAGAGCTCCCTGGTGCGATGTTCAGATATGACGCGGTCCCAATCAGGGAAGACGTAGTCATCCCAGATGCGCTGCAGCATCTTACGAGTGTCATCTTTTTTACACAGGGCAGAGGCAGCTTCCGCAGCTTTACGCTTGTCTATGATATATCAAAACTCAGCCAGATATTCTAGGTGAACGGGAAAAGGAGGAGCACATACCCGCTTCACGTGAGAGTTCCATCATACGTTTGTACTCCAACAAGTGCTTCCTTTCCTCCCTTGGGTCCTTGGGAGGAAGCCAACTTGGCCGGGTTCGCGACAAGACCTTCTCTTTCTCTTTGCTAATTGGGAGAGGATCAATCATAATATTTGACTTCTGTAAAGGTGGAAGCTGGATCATTCCATTTGATGCGCGTTTTCCATCCTCCGACCTGGATCTGGTGGATGACTTTCCGCTCTGGAGGCGTTCTTCGCGCTTCTGGATCGCAGCATCAGCGTGGAACTCCAGCGCTTCCGTCAATATTTTGGCTTCCTCAGAAAGCTCAGACATGACCAGATTCCAAGAGTTGATGCGCGGGGAACGAGGTACCGGCTGCGTTCGAGGAGGACCTAGAGAACTGGCTCTTGGCAGTTTATGACTTTTAAGTCTAGCAGAGGTTGGTGGTGAAGTTGTTGGAGGAGCTGATAATGGAGGAGCCGACGTCGAATGGGACAGTGGAATCGGCCGAGGACCGGGACTCCTTCGATCAGGGCTAGGACGTCTGCCTCCATGTCGCTCGTGGGGAGGTCTCGGAGAGATAGGAACGTTCCATAAGGTTGCACCTTCAGGAAGTTCTTCATCTGAATCGTGGTATTCATCCTCCAACTCTTCTACAGTCTTTCTGTGTCGTTGTTGAGCCGTGGAATGTGTGAAAGATCGGGACGTAGGAAGCCGGGGCCTCGGTGGCAATGGTGTACTATTACGTGACGACAATGCAGTAGGTTGCGTGCCGGGAGAAGGGGATCTCGAACGCTGTCGCGGCGATGGGTGGAGATGTAGCGAAGGGGATGAAAAACTAGAGATAACTCTTCGCGATGCACTCCGGGATCGTGGGAGAGCGAGAGACTGCGATACTTCTGTAACCTGAACATGACCCTGCAGCTTAGGGCTATTCTTTCTGTTGGCAGACACTGTCAAATCCCTCGTTGTTGTCGCCATGGGCGCAGTACGAGACCTTATGCCGGTGGGTACGAGGCGACGGTTTGACCTCAGAGCAGACTTGTCCTGTGGGAAGTGACGTGGATCAATATACCGGTCCTCCAAACCTATATCCTCAAAATTGGAAATATCGGCCAGGATGTCGTCGGGACCCGAATTTTGGGAAGAGGAGCGGAACGACGAGGATTTGGAGGATTTGGAGCCAGACAACTCAGGAGGAGAGTCGGGGGCTACAGATATGGTCGTCATTTCATTATTCTGGTCGGGGGTCAAACATAGAGCCCATAGAAAAATGGAAATTTAATGTGAGCCCGTTCGTTGATCGGGTCGTGATCCCTTAACCGTGACCCTAAGTGTCTCTTCCTGATTTCGTTCTTTGGTAATATTCGTCCTCCTTGCGCTGTACTTTCCAAACGCCTGTTTACCGCCAATACGACAAATTCCCAGGCAGATATTAAAGACGCGACAATCACCAAAACCGGAAAAGAAAAAATAAAACACCAAACCAACAATATGACAAGCTGCACCAATTTTCAGAGATAAAAATGATTGGATTGTACCAGGGATCGAGCGAATGACAGTGGCAATTATCAGAGGAGTGATATTTGCGAGTTCAGGGGGAGAACGAACAACGAAACGTATCAGGGAGGCGTGGATAACGAACGATGGATATAAACAAAAACAAAATGAAAGCGCGGCTTGAATCGAACCATAACATGAAGGCCTCGGGAGAACGAGAGCGATGCCCAAGCCCAAATGACAGAGGGCCGGTAAAGTAGCGAGAGAGACAGACAGAGGAGGTATGGCGGCTCAAGTGAGCGAGAAACCGCAGAGTTGCTCGGCGGCAGGAGAAAACCCGTGATGAAGCTGTGCAGCTCTGGTTTGCCTTTTCGGCACTAGCGTATGAGTTTCAGGTGAGCTGAGGTAAGCAGTAGTATTGGCTGGTCACTAAAGTGGGCAGGACATATACAGAGGCCGCTGCGAAAAGTTTTGTCCCACACTAAGAATTTACACTGAAATATCCTTACTAGTATATGGAATCTCCAGGCCACACCACCTGGGATTTAGGCAGTGAGCTAGTGGGCAAGCTAGAAGGATTGGCCTCTATAAGCCCCCCTGTGACTCCCTATCCTTCTCATTAAGAGATGGAACAGCAATACTTAACGTCGGTATCAGTATTCCAGCTCAAATTATTAGCGCAAGTCAAAACTTTTCGCAGGAGCCTCTGTACAGTTGAACATGGTTAATTTTTCGGGCTGGAATAACCTTCAACGTGGTTTTGGCCACAAACCATGTCAACCCCCCCATTAAAACTACATGCACTAGCCATATCCCCCACACATCACTCACACATCTTCAAATGTGTTGGACACAGTTATTTTATCTTATTTCTCAAAGGTCTATCTCTTAACTGATGTTAGTCACTAATTCTAGCTCATAACTGCTTTTCAGATGCTGAAGTAGGAGGACTAAATGAGAGCTGATTAGTAATATAGAGTGAGAGTGTATGTAGATTTTAGTGAGGGAGTGAAGGGCTGAGCTGCCTGAGCATGGTTTATTTTTCAGACCCACTTTTTTTAAACCATGTTCAACTTTTAATAAACCACATTCAACTGCAACCCAGGAAAGGGAGAAATACCAACCTGGAACAGGGGATTGATAGGTATCCTTATTCGGCAACTTACTGGCTCCAGAGATTACACTCAGGGGTGCCTAACTAATGCTAACGGTGTGGTACCTAGGTATCAATCCTTGATAACACTAGTCTATTATATCCAAGATCCGTTTCGTTTTCACCAAAGAAACGACTTTCGATGGGACATTGAACACACTGATTGCCATTAGCTAGGCGCCCAGCGATGTCCAGATAAAATAATGGCTGAGAAACGAAAACGGCCCACGAAAGATCCCGCTCTGACTGATTTGCAGTCTTCCAAACATGCTAGGGACGACAAGCCTCTGGATGGCTCGATTTACCATCCAGTGCTTTCACTTTACTATTCCCGAGTCGTGACGCTCAGGACTTTCCTCTGCGAGCAGCTGCCACTGTCGTCCAAGTCGCGAAAGAAAAAAGTCGCGTCTCTCGGCCTGGAGAAACGGAATAGCTTCGACCAACCCCCCTATCCCTCCGCTTCCCAGGAAGTTGGCACAAGGTTTAAGACCGATGAGGAAATACAAGACCTTGCCGGCACCCTGGACTCAACGCTGGTGGGTATTTTGAGGGAGCATGACAACACTATCAATGTTTCCCGGCAGAAAGAATTCGCTTCTTTTACTCAATCCCAAGCCCTTTCCTCGCTGGAATGCACTGATGTTGGTGCAACTACATCCCAGCCAGATGTGAGTGACTTCGTGTTTTCTTTGGACAAATACGCCCATTATAGCGTAGCTGAATTCATAGCTGTTTTCTGTGCAGTCAACCATTCTTCAAGAGCATTGGAGATAGTTTAAAAAACTGATAGCGCCATGTGATAACCCCAGATTGTCGACTTCGCCATCCTCACTCTGTTCAATAGCTATCGCGGCTCCTTCTATAGACCGCCGCATTTACTCTGTCATGGTTTCCAGAGAGCATCTAATCAATGCCGCCCAAATCATGAACATGATCCAATGTCTGGCATCCGCGGCATTGTCCCTCAGTATCCAAATAAAAATGTTTCAATACTGAAGAACTCACCCTGGACTGACGTCCTTGACCTCCTCGGGAAAAACTGTGAAGAAATTATGCTTCACTTACTCCTGGACTGCAGCATATTTATCCAGGTAGATGAGAAGAATTGTATCTTTTATCAATTGAGTGGTGAGAACTATCTTCCGTTCTTTGCTCGGCGCCTAGTAATAACTTGCGATCAATCCATTCAGGAATCCCACTATCAGAACTCAGCATTTTAGAATCAGCACCCAATGCCAAACTGTCTCAAAGTGCAGTGGAGAACCCCACAGGAGGTGCAGTAGCAATGACTCCTAAGTCAGCTAATAAAGTCCTTCACACTCCCGCAACTATTACCTTTGTGAGAAGCCGTATGCTGTATGCGCGCCCTGCGTTAAATGCAAAAGGACGAGTCCGATTCGGCCTCAGACATATTCGTAGGTACCATGCATCATTGCATGCTGGTAGCTGTTCTAGTTATGCTAAAGAAAATTAGATGTTTTCAACAGATATCCGCAGAGCAATAACCGGAACCATACCTTGCATATACTGAAATACATTTTTCCACGACAATTCGGTCTTCATAATGTTTTTACTTCTCGTGTGAACCCTAAGGAAACCACCCAACCGTTCAAGGACTATACTCTGCGCGAGGAAGAGATATCATACTTCAGGAACCAAAGGGACACATCTCGGGAGGACCCTGAAAAATCTAGCGAACTTCCAGGCAAAATTCCGAAACGACTGCGTGGTGACCTTGTTGTCCTCATCCAGAACTTGCAAAGGCGCCATCAGCGGTGTCCTTATGTAGAACTTTTACGTTATTACTGCCCTATTGAGGTACAACACCAGCTGCTTCTCCGTTGTCAATTAATGAAAATGGTTGGTTTATCTAATTTCTCCTTTTCCAGAACACCCTTCCTCCGACTCTCGGCTTGGTGGGACCACAATCTAATAGTGCGTCCCGCCAAACAAGACCACCCAGTAAATTCCAAATGACAGACTATGCTACCCCGCATGTTGCGGTATCCGCATTTTGTCGGGGGGTGTTAGCTAAACTCATACCCAATGAACTGTACGGTTGTGGGGTTGATGGAATTAAGAATAGAAATATTATCCTGCGCCACGTCGATACTTTCGTACAGATGCGCAGGTTCGAGAGTTTATCATTGCATGAGGTTTCACAAGGCTTAAAAGTTAGTCAGTTGGTACCTTCAAACACATGTCTCCCGTTTAACACGGAGCAGAATTTCTGTTCGCCTTCAATTGTACCTACAGAGAAAAGAGGCAAAAAACCTTACGCTAACCAATGTGCTACCGTACTATAGATTACTTGTGTCAAATGGCTGCAGCCCGCCTGCCCCAACAGAATTCAGGGTCTCCCGTCCGTCAAGCTTTCGTCTTCAGATATCCGTAAAAGGACTGAGATATATCTTGAATTTGTTTACTATATATTCGACTCCATCCTCATCCCGTTGATTCGCTCAAACTTCTACGTCACGGAATCTGGCGTCCATCGTAATCGTTTGTTCTACTTCCGACATGATATATGGCGGCGGCTTACAGAGCCAACGATTGTACAGCTAAAGCGCTCGACATTCGAGGAGGTCAAAAAAGAAACTGCGGAGCAAATTTTAAGCTCCCGCAATTTGGGTTACAGTCTTCTAAGATTACTACCAAAGTCATCGGGCGCACGGCCAATCGTTAACCTTAGGCGGAGACCTGTCCGAAAATGCGGGTGGGGAGGCTTCAGCGAGCTAGGACCTAGCATTAATTCACTCATGACTCCAGCGTTCAATGTACTCAACTATGAGAAAATGCAGCGTTTGGGCTTACTTGGGGCCACCATGTTCTCTATTGGAGACATCTACTCTCGGTTGAAAGCTTTCAAGCAGAGTAAGGTACCAGCCAATGTGGCAAGGACTAAACCTTTTTATTTTGTGAAATTGGACATCCAATCATGCTTTGATACCATCCCCCAACAACGACTAATTCAATTGACCCAACGGCTAGTTTCTGAGGACGATTATCTAATAACCAAACATGTAGAGATCAGACCCGCAGATGAAGCACCAGCAAATATCCCAGGTTGCCACTACAGGACGAAAGCCAAGCCGGTAAGGAAATTCATATCTAGAGCGGCGGGTTTTACTGATCTCACAAGTCTGTATGATGCTATCGTCGACACAGAGTGTAAAAGAAAACGACATACCATTTTTGTTGGCACCCCGACGTACAAAAAATATCAGAAGAGGGATATCCTTCTCCTTCTCCAACAACACATCCAGAACAACCTAGTGAAGATCGGCAAGAAGTATTTTCGGCAAAGGACCGGGATTCCGCAGGGGTCTATCGTTTCAACATTACTTTGTAACTTTTTGTATGCCGAGTATGAACGGGAAAAGCTCGGGTTCCTGGACCACGACGACACACTCCTTCTTCGCTTCATAGACGACTATCTCCTCATCACGACAAAACCCAGCGTTGCTGTTCAATTCCTGCAAGTGATGCTTAAAGGAAATGAAGACTACGGTATATCTGTAAACCCGGAGAAAATTCTGGTCAATTTTTTGGTCACAATTGACGGACGAAAAGTCCCTCGCCTCGTCGAGGCATCCCAACGCCAGTTCCCATATTGCGGGAATATTATCGATACATATACCCTTTCCCTCACCAAGGATCGCACACCGAAGGATCCTAGCCTTACTACTTCGGATACCATAACAGTTGATGCCACTAAGTCTGCTGGCATCTCCTTTTACCGCAAGGCCCTGAACTCCTTTAAAATCCAGGTCCACGCCATGTTCCTCGACACGAAGCATAACTCGACTTCAATAGTAATGGCAAATCTCTACCATAGTTTCCTCGATTCAGCCATGAAGTTGTATGAGTATTCACGTTCTCTGTGCCAGCGAGGAATTCGAAGATGGGTCAAAACCGCAACGATGTCATCAGCTCTCTTTATGCGGACAATCTCAAACCTCATAGAAGTGGCCGTCCATGTCATACAGTCTCTCAATTCGACTGCTTGCCGGACGAGCTCCGGATTTGATAGCAACATTACAAGATCTCAGATTCAGTGGCTTGCGGCTACAGCGTTCCGGACAGTGCTTGGTCGTAAACAGACCAAGTTCAAGACGACGCTGCGTTGGCTGGATGGGGTGAGTCGAGAATCAAGGCCGATAACTGATGCCGAAGCGGTGAAGCTTCGAAAGGCGGTTAACGGGAGAGGGCCATTTGAATAGCACATCGCCTACACGGGTTTATAATAAATGGCACGTAAGGACGCTCCATATCACAGAAAGTCGGCGTATACGTTTGAAGAACATGATGTCCATTGCTTATTTACTTCTCATTGCCCTATGCATTAATCTCTGTTATCCATATAAGCCTGTTTCCGCACGTTCTGCTGCTCGCTACAGATCATTCCACGCATTCGTCGAATATACCTATTGACAAATGAGCTGTGTATCTGTCAATCTCCTCCGGATTAGAGTCGTATATCCGCTATAAATTTCCATATATAAGCTCTTTGTGACACTCCTCTCAACATACCTTACAAGTAGGTAAGCATTCAATCTTCAATCTTCAAGCATTATACAATTACAAGCAGGACTTTAAGTAGAGAGGCAGGTACTGAGCTCTATATAAAAAGATTCGGCAGATATATTGCACGCTATATTATAGGGATCCGATAGAAATGTCGCAGGTAGATAGGTATGTAGGTAAGTAGACAAAAGGCAAAGAGATTTACATGTAAATTACATCTGAATTAGTAAATCATGATTGGGATTCGGAAAAGTTTTTCAACATCATTCATTTTTTACCCATCATATCTCCACATACGCTTCTCGATAAGATTTGGGAGTTAGTACGGTACAAAGAAAGACAGCAAAGATAACTGAAGGACTTCAAAAATTGTTAGTTTTATGTTGATCCATGGGGCGCATTATCTATGTTATAACACAAAGTCTCGTATAACTCAGTTATTAGTTCCATGTTGATTGCAGGATGAATTGAATAGGGTGAGCAATGGGGAAAGGAGGAGAGTTGAAGTGGTCATAAAACTCGTAGCATCTCTCTTCTCTCTATATATATAATTGAAAAATGAGTTTTTGTGGTTTTTTTTCCTTTGCCTGCAGTGACACGATCTACTAGCTTTATAATCCTTTTGCTTTCAGCTCTTTTGTATTGTGCAATCTTCTCTTTTAGACAGAGTACTAGACGTAGGATCAATAGATCATTATATATAGATAAATCTATATCTATCTTCTCAATCATATCTTCTGCTCTTCTATATTACTAATGATCTTTTATAATGTCAAACATTTATTTTTTGAATTTTTTATCCCTCTATTTCTATCTTGAGCTATTATGAAAACTTTGGCGATGCATATTTACTTAGACATTATAATATAATTGTATAATGAGTATGGTCCTGTATGGATGATGTGGAGAATTCTTAGAGTAGATTCCGTGCTAATGTTAGTGAGATACATAGATCACTCCCGGCCTACCCGCCCGCTCGCCCCCTGTGTGCGATATCTAGCAATGTCAATGACGATGGAATATTATAGAGATGATGTGAGAGCTCTATAAACATAACAGTCTGTTTTCTCCTCTCAAATTATTTCTTACTGTAGTTAATTGCTAATGCTGTTTACAGCTGATTATACTCTTCAATTATTTGTATTCTTTTTTATTGATGTTATTCTCTCAGATTGCATCTGATCTTCTGAATAGCAGTAGATGCACTATATTTACACTTTGGTAACAGATCACAGTTAGCTTGATGAGTGTTCTCAAGAATGAGAAGTAAATATAGTAAGTGAAGAATGTTCTTATATAATAATATTATACAATGATATTTTGAAGATTGGGATTTGAAAGGGCGATGTTTTGCAATTAAGCTTGGGGTTTGGCGGCTCGAGAACTTAAGAAGAGGGCAACTGAAGATCGAAAACGGAGAAAGCCTTTGTAGCTTGTTCCAAGACTCAAAGGAAGGATGGAATGCAGTGTAATATGCCAGGCTCGGATGATGGTTGATGATGGGGCTAGGGCTACCTTGTTATTTCCACGACACAGCTCCCTTTATTTCAAGAAAATATGTTTCTTCTCTCGTGATACCTTGTCTCAGGTATTCGGAACGACGCCAATAATGCCCCATATTCTTTGCATATATGATGTTGAGTACGATAACGATAGCAGAAATACGACGGCTGATATCATGTTCATTTGTTCAAATATCAACGATCATAAGCCATCGCCCATAAGTCACCATTCATCAACATCCCCAATTTGCCGAGCCATCATGACAGGAGGCAACTAAAGTAGGACTACCATTGCCCTTCATAACTACAAGTTGACGAATGTGGCTTGGTGCCGTCCGCTGCGTCCTTACTTGGACGGTTACGCTGCGTGGTGAAGTGGGCTTCGTATGCTACCGAGATTTGGGGGCGGATTTGATTCTTTGTTACGCCTATCCACCAGAGATATTTTTTAGGTTTAGTTAACTCTCATTTTAGCTATGCAGTATCTCTCAATCTGACTCCCGAGGACTGGTTTGGTGTCGAATCGCTTGGGGGTTTTTGTTTTCTTAACCGAATAACAAGTGGGGAAGAACATGCATACATAACAATATATATACATACGTAGTTATAGTTAACATAAAATATCAGTTGAAACAGAGTTGGAGCGAACCACGGTTGCTGAAACCCATAGCTCCGTGTTATCACCCACTGGCAACTAGTTGATATTCATCCTGTGGGCTTCCCTTTCACAAACAACAAAACAGACCATTCTATGGTACGTGTCCAGAGCACAGATATTCATCCAGCTGCCAGCTGGGTTGCAAGCGCCCAAGGCTGTGGAATCCAATTGACCAGTTGCGCCTTAGGGACAGAGTAAATTTATCGATCAACCTTCTACCGCCACCTCCGCCCCAACCAACCTCCACCAACCTCCACCAACCGCCATCATCACCAACTCTCAACTCTGATCTTCTTATCACCATCAGTTCGCAGACATCGTGCCGAATTCCCCCGGCTCCCCCCCTCTCTCTCTCTCTCCTCCATAACAAGCACTGTGCCTTGCCATCTCCCTATCTTGACTTATCTCAACCCTGGCCAACTTCTTCATCTTTCTCTTCGTGTTGAACCGAGCAGAGCAGCCCCAATAACTTGGCCAGGCGTGTCCATACAACCCGTCAGACCTCAGGCACAAACCCATCTCCACTCTTCTGTTGTCGTTGGGCTGTTGGCCGAGTTAGAAACCCGGAATCTCCGCCGCATTTTCCTCTCCCGCCCTAGTTCACGAAACTGTTGGAGACCGCGACATGAACTTGAGCGAAAACTAGATATTTAGTGAGTCCGTGACCGCCAATCTAGTGCACCATCATCACCATCATCACCATCGTCACCACCACCACCACCACCACCACCACCATCATCATCATCATCATCATCATCATCATCATCATCATCATCACCATCAATTTCCACATTCCGGCGCTGTCTCATTCCTTCACCCTCTTCCCTCTCTCTCTTCAATCATTGAACGATCATCCTCAACCACCTAGGCCCAGCGTTCTTTTCCTTGATTCGGCTACCCGTGTCCTCTGGCATTAATTGTTGTATCCTCTCTTTATCTCTTCGTGGCTGTCTTTGTCCGTCTCTCTCCTTTTGCCTTTGTGAAAACACTTCTCCCTCTTACCATTTACATACAAACTATCTTGTTGTGGACTACCGGTCCTGAGCTGGTTCGTCCTGTTAGCTTGCTTGAGGTAAGCAAGGACAGGAGTAACGAATAATAATAAACAACCTGCACGCCCGTTGATTTGCGCTGCTCTAAACCTTGTCGTTTCGTACTGTCCCTGCGCTTGCCCTCACTCTTCTTCCCTTGGCCCTCTGTATTTTACTAGTCATCGGTCTTTTTTGAACTTCTTACTGAAACCGCCCCCGCCCCTTCCCCTCCAAGTCTCTCGTTTATTAGGGTCCGACCTTCAAAATTACGTCCTCATCAAACAGGCCTCTTACATTCGATCCCAAGACCTCATTAAACTTCCAGGGCGACTGGGACCTGGATATTCCACTAGCAAGCTCTTATCGTCGAGGGGTTTGTGTTTGGTGGAGGAATTTCAACACCTCAACATGCCTCCTTCACTCCAACCAACGAGATGACTTGACGCCTGAAATCCCTGGTCATGCAACCTGCCACGTCGTGGACGCTGGACGGCCTGTCTCTTCCCCTTTCTCATCCGAATGCTGTTATATCCCAATTTCCTGGCTGTCCGACCCGCTCTTTAAGTCCATCGTGTGTTTCCTCCTCGTCCTGCACCGCTTACTGACTAGGTCACTGGCCTCGACTTGGGCCTAACGGAAAGTTGATTACTCTTTTAGTCCTCTTCGCTTTATTTTTATCACTTCTTTTAAGAGAAATTTTAAAATTACTTTTTATTATTGGTAGTGCTCCTAGGCTACGCGCAAGATGCCTACGACTAATGAGGTGGAACACAATTATGATCCCTTGAATCATCATCTTCATTCCTTTCGCCATTCAGGCCCGAATCCGCAATTCCCTTTGGTTAACTCTCTTGAGGCGGACACCTCTGGTAGGGAGTTTGGCAATAACGAATCTCCCAACCCTTCGTCACCCTTGTCTCCCCGTCTACCGCTACTTCCCGTGACTACCTACAAAGCCCCTGGTCCACCTACATCTCCTCGACAGTTGTCAATCACCACAAACTTTACAGGTCTAAATTTCAGACGGCATCACCCCCCGACGAGCGATGAGGCTTCTCCCGACCCCCGCGAATTCTACCTGCAGTACAATGACTTTTTCGGTGGTGATGGCCATTCTGCCTTCGATGGTGATATGACTTCCACCTCATATGCAAAAAAATCGAATATCTCCACTGGCGATTATCACAACCACTCTCCAACATCTCACCGCGCTCGCTTCCCCTCTCGTTCTCGTCCATACCACCCAACTTCTTCTAATTTCCCGCAAACCGCCGTTTTTAATACCGCACGCCCAAGTTCAGTCAACTCTTCTGGGACGGGAAACCAACAAAGGCAATCGTCGTTGAAGGAGCTAGTGGATAAGTTCAACCAAAATTTCGATCAGGTTCCCCCTAGACCACCAGATTCTCTTACATCTTCTAGAGACGGCAGCCCTAGTCGTCGCGGAATTGCCCATTCTCGTGCCTGTAGTACGCAACAACAGTTCCAGAAAGGGCGCGGTGACCGGGCAGATTTCCGATCCCCTCCTCGACCTCGACATCCTGGACGGCACAGCCAGTCTTCAATAAATGTAAAAGAGAGCGCATCGAATTCGTTCGGATCACCTCCAAGTAGGCGACTTTTGTTTGGAGAAATCATCCCAACCCACACTCGGCCTCCGGTTCATGCCACTGATGCCGCATCGCCTCGCTGGCGCAGAGGGTCTGATGGTGACATGCATATGCCTAATCCGATGTTCGTTGACTTGCCTATAGAACTCGATAGTGCAATCTCTCCAACATCACCTACTGCCTGGTATCTTGGATACGCTTCACCTTTTGACATATTGAATACTACAAAACACCTCGTTACCCATCGCAGATCTCGAAGCGACTTGGTCACAAAACCTTCCACCACCACTCCCACCACTAACCCTGAGATATCAGACCCAAGCATGGGTATCGCCATCAACCAAGCCGGCCTACAGCCGGCCGTTACCATCGGAACCCGCCCCAAGTCAAACTCACAGTCGCGTATCCCCGTCTCAACACGTCGCTTCAGCCAAGCTTCAGACTCAGGTGGTTCTACGCCTTCCACAAGGGCGAATTCAGCCATGGATCGACATAACATCCAAATAACTCTTCCCCCGAAGGGCATGAGTGCGCTTCCCAAACGTTCCCCGAGAAATTCCCCGAGTTCCAAAACCCCATCTACGAGCTTAATAGTGACATCACCTGCACGGCATAATCGCGGCCAGAAGCTCCACCTCGGCCCTGATAAAAGCCCAACACTTAATGCTTACATATCTGCCCCACCCCCGAAGAAATCCCCCCCACTTCGCAGTTCGAGACCTCGCCAACCGGTGTCGTCGGCGACAACTTCAGCGTCGCGTGCAAGAGTAGTGGATAGGATTTCCAGTCTACAAAACCAGTCTAATGCGTCCACTAGGGATTCCAAACCTTCAAGGACAAAATCAAGACGGCTACCGGAACTAGGGAATGTTGATTTTGCTGCCCGTCGGCAGAAAATCCAACAAGCATTTAATAAAACAGTGGAAGAAAATGCGAGAAAGGAAGAACGTGCAGTTCTACGTCGTCAGACGGTTAAAGAGAAAGCCGCAAGAGATGTAGGTGCGGCCTTGACACTTGCGACCGCCACGGCCGCCGCGCCTGGAGAACAACAACAAAAGAAGCCACATGCAAATGAAACGAACGATCCACTGCCTGCTACTCTAATTGAAACCCGATCAGACGCTCCTGACGTTGGAGATGATCAAGAGACATTCGTTACACCCAATGAAGGACGCTCCCCGGACCTGACCAACATGGTTGCAGAACATCTCGAAACGGGCCGCGGTGTGACATTAGATGCGGATAACAACAGTTACTCGGCTACGGAACAAGATGAGAAGTCAATCAGCCAATTAGATATTCCCAGAAGCCAAACACCCTGTTCTGATGCTCCCGCCTCTGCGGTGACAGTGGGTACCGACATTACCACGTTTGATCAGGAGCCACAAACAGATTTTCCCCAACCAACCTCTCAGATTCATCGAACAGTACTCAGTCAAATCATGCAGATGAGAGAATCCAGCCCGAGTAGTTCCTCGTCTTCCGACTCCTTCTCTGAAAGGGACGACAAAGAGTCAATCCAAATCATGCTTCGGCGAAGTCACTACTTTGACGAATCACAGTACAACAGCAGTGACAACCTAGAACCTTGCGAGACCGCAGATGATTCCAGGAGCGATGTGGACCGTCATCGATGGAGCATGAGTTCTTGGAGCTCCTCTCTTCATGATCGACAGTCCATGGACGGGCCGCTGGGGCGGATCACGGAAAACCCACCTGAGACTGATGCTCATACCTTCATGCCTATGGGCGAAAGTAGTCAAACTCTCCAACTCCCAGTACCGCGTGCTGATTCCCCCACAACTGGAGAAATTGCAATTCAACGCGACGCTCGCGATGTTCCGAGCGAACCCACTGCCCATAATGTTCGGTATACAACGCATATGATGCAGCAGTATCCCGATCTAGCCAAGCAAGGTGGTTGGAACTCGAAACGCGTAACCCAACTTTTCCTTCAAGAGTTAGGATTCGAGGGATCACATTTGCTCAAATCTGATTTTGGGATCGCTGCGCGGGTCCAAACAAGTCGTCCTTCTTCTCGGGGCGATGATTCCCACAAGAACGATGGCCTGAGTGAAGATCCTATTATAGTACCTGAGTCCATACAAGTTCCAAGGTCGGAGTACGTACAACACCGGGCGAGCTTGAGCTTTAGAGAAGACTGGGAGAAGGCTTCTCCATCCGTTGTGGATTGGATGCACCTTGCGGCATCAGAAGGAGGCTCGGAAAACTCACCCAACGTTGTTCGTGAGGGAGCAGAAACCCCGAGGCTCGCTACTACAGGCTCAAATTTTCCAACCGAAGAAGAATCCGTGGAAGGCCTAGGCCTTTCCATTCACGTTCAGTCTCCTCAGGACGACGACTCACCTACCATCCCTCCGCCCCCATTACCTAGCCATCCTCCTCCACCTATTCCCCATTCTTCGAGCTCCCTCTCCGAGATACTTCCCGAACCAACGTTACATCCACCTGTACAATCATCTCCAAGTATATACTCGAATAATCCGCCCTCCACCATCCCGCCCAGCGTCCCACGGATCCCACCAATAGACCATATGTCAAGGGTACGAAATAGTGAAGAATCTCTGCATCAGGCCTCTGTGGTACCAATCCCACAAACACTGGCATCGTCGGCTACATCACAAACACACTCAAGCGCGGGTCAACCTATTGTTGGAGTCCCGGCGGAGAAATCTTCTCCTTCCCCAGAAGAGCGCCGCCTCAAAAAGCGAAAGCATGTCATCAAGGAGCTAGTGGATACAGAGCACACTTTCGGTCAGGACATGACAGTCGTTGTCGATATTTACAAGGGAACATCTAGTTCATGTTTGGACTTGTCTCAGGACGACGTCAAAACATTGTTTGGTAATTCCGACCAGGTTGTGCAGTTTTCAATGGACTTTCAGGATTCTCTGAAACGCGCTGCAAAGAGTGTTTATGTATTACCACAGTCCCAGCGATGGAAGAGCAAGCGTGGCCATAGATCTACCCAGATGAACGGTTCCACGACAGATATCCCATCCAATCCATCCTCGGAAGCTGCAGACGATGAAAAAGACAGACAAACTTCGATTGGCCAGGTTTTCGTTGAGCATATCGAACGGATGGAGAAAGTATACTCTGAATACCTGCGGAATCATGATGCGGCTAACAGGACTCTTGAGGTCCTTATGCGTAAGAATAATGTTAATATATGGCTGAAGGAATGCCGGGACTGGGCCGTGGATCTGACATCAGCTTGGAACTTGGATTCCTTACTTGTGAAGCCTGTTCAGCGTATTGTCAAGTACCCACTACTGCTAACAGAGCTGCTCAGCGCGACTCCCCCAGACCACCCAGACCATTCTGCCTTGACAAATGCCTTGCGCGAAACAACCAGCATATCTGTAAGGATCAATGACATGAAGAAACGGGCCGATGTGGTAGGCCAGATCGTCAGCGGTCGAAAACGCAAGGAATCTGACGTCCGGTCAGGACTTTCGAAAGCATTCGGGCGGCGCACAGAGAAAATTAAGGCTCAAGTCGGCATCACAGACGTATTTGAAGATAAGGAATTTTCTATACTCTCTTCCCGGTTTAGTGACAATTTCTTCCAGCTCCAATTGATCATGCGGGATGTGGAACTCTATACTACCGAGGTTCAAACTTCCATAAAAAAGTTTCATGATTATATCCTCGCGATCGAGGCATATATTAGTGTTGCGCCCTCGAATTATCCTGAGTTGGAAAGCAAATGGTGTCGGTTTAGGCTTGCTGTCAAAGACGTTCTGACTGTGGCGCTTGTTGATCATGTAAGATATTACGTCTCTCAGCCTTGCTTGATTAACGGGTTGAAACTAATTTCCTTTTTCTTTTTACCTAGGTTTCTGCTGTCAGGAAAAACGTTATTCTCCCAATGGTCACGCTCCTAAAGCTGCATGATGGTCCTCAGCGGGTAATGCAGAAACGAAACAAACGTTTGATGGATTATGTCCGCTACAAAACGCTCAAAGAACGTGGGGATAGGGCAGACAAAAAGACCACAGAGCAAGGGGAACAATTCATAGCTTTAAATGTGACTCTTAAAGAGGAGCTGCCAAAGCTTATTGCCCTAACTGGGAAACTGACAGATGCGTGTCTGCATAACTTCGTGGAGCTTCAGAAGACTTGGCTAAGCCTCATACAAAAGCGACTGGGGTACATTTTTGAGCGGACGACAATCTACGGCCTGGACCAAATTCAGTCCGATTGGGCAGCAGACTTCTCGTTTAGCGATGCTCAAGTCTTGTCATTGGGTATATGCAATGGTTCTATTCTTGCAGACGTTGCCAACGTTGCTGGGTACAATTCACCCTCAGCTTCAGCTTCCAATGGGGCAGATGGGTCGTCATCATCTCGCAGACCGTCAACAGTAAACAGCGCGAGCATTCACAATGCCAATACCAATCGAGCAGCTTCCTTTGAGCAAAGCAATTCCCCGAAGATCTCCCATGAATTTGGCACCAGCACACCCGGTAGCTTCATACATTCTCCACCGGCCGATAACTTTATCCAGCAATACAATGGCTCTCAGGTATTCTCGAATGCACGAATGCGCACCAACTCTGGCTTTACTGGCCGCGCGTCCGGCGTATCCGATGCTTCGAACGGGCCTGTCCTACCGTCCATGACAGCGCTAGTCAACTCGGGTAATGGCACCAACACCAGCCGATCCTCCGACGCGACTCCGTCACTACCGCAACTCTCTCTCGATACCCCGATGCTGCAAGATTTCCTCGCCGATCCACTAATGGCATTGCATAACCGCGGCACCCCTCCTGACCCAGCCCTTCACCCCTCCTCGCCCATTGTTGCACGATCGGGCAGCTTCTTTTCGTCTGCAATGCCCATGAACGAGTCGCCGCGGACGGCAACTCCAATACCTGACGACGAGGAACAAAACGACCCAGCTGTTCTATTTCCCGTTGCGAGCTTGTTTGAATTTAACATCGACCGCGCGCGTCGAGAGGCCGGGTATCCCTACCTGACATACGTTGCAGGGGAGATATTCGATGTCATTGGCGAGAAGGGTGATTTGTGGCTTGCGCGGAACCAGGACGATCCGACGCGTCAAGTAGGATGGATATGGACCAAACATTTTTCGAAACTTGCTGGATAACTGATCTTTGCCGATAGAAAATAGAAGATGATTATTTTCGTCTCCTATCTTAGATTGTATGGGGTTGACCCATCACAGCCCTCATGTCAAGGATTTTTCAATTTCCTTTTCTTTTCTTTTTTATTGGCTTCTAGGTTGTCATATGGGGATATAATGATTTAATCACGCTCAACGCAGCCTTATTTATTGTTTTGTTTTTAATTCATTTATTTGTCATGACGTTTTTTTTTTTTTACCTTCTTATACCTCATTCTTCCGTCACATCTTTTCAGCTTTCCCTTTTTGTCTAGCTCACACTTCATACCCATCCGTTTTGTCACCTTGCTATTTCAGAACCATGTCTACATTGTTATGACTCTTTTTGTCCACATTTTTCTTCTCTTTTACATTTACACACTCCTATCGTGTATCAATGCAGGATTTCCTTTGGCGCTGTCCTATCGTGTAGGAGTCTTGCCTTAGCGTCGTGCAACTTCTGTATTGACCTGTATTTAATGTGTAAGCCGATCCTCCTATTCTACAAATAAAACAGTTCCTGCTCGTTTGTGGACTGGGAATATATTCTATTTTGTTCCTTTTAGTTTCCTAACTTCTCTCTGTCTTGTCCTCTTTTTTTTCAGTCTCATCCCTGCAGCTGTTGTCTCTCTCCAATAAGGAATGCGACGGGATGGAATACGATTCCGTAGATCCGATATGTTTTGTTAGAATGCAAAGGATGAAGAAAGTGGGTTGCCTTTGTTCTGAGAGAGTATATGAGACATTATTCAATGTACGGAGCGGAAGCGAAGCTGTTTCAATGCCATTGCTATTATTTCATATATTTGTTAATTAATAATACCTTTGAAAAATGAAACACGTTTGCTTGAAGTTTGTGGGATTTGCTTCTGAAATCCTAACTCCGTGAGTGGGGGATTTTGTAACGTTGAAAGATAAGTTTTTACCCCCAGAGCAGAAGGGCGGGGCAGGCGTTGATTATCTATTCATATTCATATTGCGTCTCTTAACTATTCGTTCTCCTAAATCGCATCCGCTCTTCTCGACTTGTCTCCCTTTCTCCACTCCAATGCTGCTCCTTGTTGCTTGCAGAATCGACCTCCACGGTTCGTTGTCTTGGCATCCACGGTAGGGATTCTTCAGACTCACCTCGACTCCATCTCGTGCGCGGTACGGAATACACATAACAAACACCCGGCTTCCCGGCTTCCCCCTCTCCTCGACATGATGCGGCGATACTCGATTCGTCTCCAGATAGTTAATACTTAATTCCCTCTAGATCCTCCGCGCGCCCAATCCATACCGTTTCAAATACTGAAATACTGCACCTCCCGCCACTTCTCATCCCCCCCCTCCATTTTGTCCCGCCACAAACACGCCAACCATCAAGACGAGTCCCTTTCTGGGGGATATCCCATCTTCCCCATCAGAAGTAATTCGTCCGTCCGGTCACTGCCGTCGTCGTTCCTCTCCCTCCCCTTTTCCTCGACGCCTTGTCCGGAAGCGGAAGCGGAATCAGAATACAATTACAAACAGATATATCTGCATTGTGTAGCTCGCGCTGGAGAGAGATACATAGCTAGTTGTATAACGCGAGGGGGTCTGCCGCATTCTAGAACAGATTAACCCCCTGGCACTGAAAATGGGCGAGGGCGGCTTCAACCGCTTCAAAGATAAGATGAGGGGCCGATTTAACAATTCGGTACGCTGTTTTTATTTCCTTCATATATATTGCTTTTCTGATTTGGTCTGGTTTGGAATACGCTGCATATCTTCCTTGCCTATGCTCCGCACAGTTAGCTACTTGTACGGAGCCAGAACGGAGCCAGATAGCTGGTTGAAGCTTCTGGTTGTTGTTGCTCCCGTGCCGTTGAGCCGGCTTCGGTACACAGGCTCACCCCTGCCTGGTTCCGCATAGTCGGATTGCGGATTTTCTCTTTCGGAACTCTCTTTGCTTGACTTGTTTGTGTATCCGTTGAAGGGGTTTTGTCTTTCATTGTGCTGTTCGCATTCCCATTCTCATTCTCATTCTCGTTCTACCCCTCATCATTGCATCATCATCACTCTGTCGGTTGGTGTTGGTGCTAGTGTTGATGTTTTGAACCTTGTCTCTTCCCTCTTCTGCTAACCCTCGGTGGATACTCTCTCTCATCTCTTTTCCCGTGCCTCTGTGCGTATGTTCCAGTTAGCCAATTTAACGCCTCGGCTCTTCTCGGGGTGAAAGCCTACCTTCTACTGTGCCAGTTCAAGCCCTGTCATGACAGGGGTGCTGGAGCAGTTTCATTCCAACGTCATGCTGCTCAACAAGTTCTGGAATAGCATTTCGGCTATGAGCTACAGTGCTGACTCCTTGCAGTCGAGTCCCGATGATGCATATCTAAGCTGTGCGTACCACTTTGTACCCTCTCCCTACCCTGTCGATTATCTTCGAGGCGTTAGGTGTCGCTTGAGTTGGAGTGAATTAAATAACTCGAAACTAATTTTGGTTGTTGACTCGGGAATGTGGTCTAGACCATGACGTTCGCTGTTCGTACTTTTCCTTACATATTCCAAGATTCTTCTGCCCTTCCAGTCATCTTGCCTGAGATACTCATCGCTAATTGGTGACATGCTGTAGTAACGAACGAGGACGTACATACCCTTAAGACGGATTGGCTGACAGATAATGTACGTTCTGCAAGTACCTGTGCTATGTTTGCTACTTCTTCTACTTTTCCTTCTTACCTTTGACAAACTGACTAGTGGAAACTTTGTAGGTTATTGCGTTCTGGGAAGAGTACGGTTATTTTATTCCAAATTAAACCATGTTGATTTAATATGCAGCGGTTTACCCCTTTGTATAGGTATCTTGAACGTGAATTCCTCGTAAACTATCATTCTGCCAACATTGTCCTGCTCCGTCCAAGCATGTCTTTTATGCTACTTCAGACCCCAGATCCCCGTACGCTCCGCGAAGCACTGCCCGACTTCACAAAGACTAGTCACGTCTTCCTCCCGATCAACGACTGCCGCAACGTCAACGAGGCCGAAGGCGGCACTCACTGGTCTCTCCTGCTCGTATCCGTCGTTGATGGCATTGCCTTCCACTATGACTCACTCCCGCCTGGAAACTGCGAGGAAGCACTACAAGCCACGCTGAAGCTTTCTCACCTTCTAAACAGGCAGCTATGCTACATCAACCTCGATGACTCGCCGGTCCAGGAGAACAGTAGTGACTGCGGCGTCTTCGTGTGCCTGCACATGCGCCAGCTGCTCCTGAAACGGCTGTTGATGGCCAACTCGTCGGAAAAAATCAGCATGAGCCTCGGAGGCACCAGAGTGAATGCGAGCAACGGGCGCAAGGAGATAGTGCGCATCATCGAGCGGCTCAGGAAGAAGGGAGAACGGCGAAGATCGTATGTGCATACCTTTTCTATTCATTTCTCTTGTCAGTCTATGTCTGTAGTTTGCCGCTGCTTGTCATAGCCCTCGTCTTTCCCGTTTTCTTGCTCTTTTATTTTCCGGATCCGACCTCTCTCTCAGAGTCAGAACTAGCGTCTGTGGCTGCAAAGATTACTTAGCCTGTTCAACCTACCTCATTACCGACATGCCACCCCTTACAGGCGTGCATCTTCAAATCAAAGCATTCGCACTAAGGCTTATCCGGGAATATCAACGGGCAACCCAATGCCTCTTGATTTCCGAAATGACATTCTGTTATCTTAATAGGTTAAGCGTAAATGCCAATATAAACTCCAACGGTACACCCGATAACCACCGCGAGAAGAGATCGAGAAGCCCGCCGCGAATAGAATGATCTGAGCTATGATTATCTTCTTTCCGATCGTTGCTCTGGAGTTTTTTCGCTCTCCATCCTTTCCGTGTTGGTAATTATGATGTAATGATATTGGTAACCTGCTATGCTTACAATCATTGGTAATTGATCAGATTCTTTTTTTTAGGTTTTTTTTTGGGCGCTGTTTCGGGTGAGGGTAATTTCGGAAGGCTTTACTGAAAAGAAAAGGGAATCAGTTAACATTAATTTTAATTATTTAATTTTGAGGGGGTCCGGAGTCTGCTTGGATATTTTACTGGATAGCGATGGCGCGGGGCTATTTCCTTCCCTTTTTGTTTTATTGCGATAGTTACTAGTATTCTTCTTCCTTTTCTTTGTACTCTAGGGAATACCAACTTTTGTTTGGTGGCGCGTGTGGTACGGTATGCTGTACAGGAAAGCTGAGAGAGCATTCTTGAGCATTCAATGAAACCATCATTTGTCTTCCTCTCTCTCCGCTATCGGATAGATATGTACAATACACGTATAGTACAAGGGAAATCGCTGAAGGCCTTGTCCAAAACGTACTCCCCAGATAATACCTAATCACACCTGTTCCAAAAAGGAAGTAGCATTGCCCAGCCTTTGTAAGAGGCGAGTCCGGCAGATGCTGCACATGGTTCTCCTGGGGATATGAAGGAGTTCAGTCTAATAGTTTGTTATGTTACATGTCCCCTCGCTCTCCATTTGAGTCATCTAGATGTTAGATGATATCAAACGCAAAGCCTCTGCGAATGGGCAGCACTGGGTGTATTCACGTTTGAGCAGGGCCAGTTTGAAACACGCCCGCCCATTAAATTGAAGTCCTAAAGTGCTGAAGGAGTCAAATCCCACCTAAATCTCATAGCTGAAATGAGATGTTGTATGTTCCCTTTCCTCTGAGGATGGCATGTCGGGAAGGTATCTAGATGGACAAAGGATGGGAAGGGTCCAAATGAGGAGGAGGATTTGAAGGTAGAAGAGTTTAGATCGAATTCACATTGGACTCTAGCCCTTTCTAAAAATCTAAATATAAATACAAATGTGTAAGTGTAAGAGAATCATATCGCATGTTTAGGGTAAGGCACCAGGGCAAATCAAATCGTTTGCATATGCACGGTATCGCGAGAGAATATCGGTTTGCTTGAGGTCGCGAACTTGCGACGCAAAGGCGTAGTGAGCAGCGAGAGCTCCCGTTGCGACGAGTACGGCTATAAAATAAAGTAAATATAAAAATAAAAATAACCTCGGTATAGGCCAAAAAAAAAAATAAAATAAAATAAAAAAGTGACGCGAGGGGCACTCACGTCTACGTAGCTGTTTGGGAATTAGCTTCGTCAGCATCCCTTCATCGTCAATGAGCGGAAGATGATCGAGGACGTCCCTCCCCCAGATAGCAATGAAATTGATACTGATCCGTTCGAAGCCCATATCCCACACACCGCGACGCGCGAAGTCATAGACATCTGTTGCGTTTTGTTCCAGAGACTCTAGGAAGGAGAAATGTTGTTGCGCTGCAAGGGACCATTTGCCTTGGTTTTCTGCCCAAGGGCTACAGAGCGCATGGTGGATAGGCGTACGGTATATAGCAGTTCTATTCTCGTTGTGCACAGGCAGCCATCGATGGTTTGGATACGGCGCATTGCCAACTTCGAGTGGGAACTGGAAGCCATCTGGGCCTTCCCAGTATGGAAGTTCTGAGGCGCGCCAAGTTGGTTTTCGAAGGGAAGTAACATCGCTGTTTGTGATGTTAAAAGGCGGCGTCAATTCGGGAAGGTAGGGTCTTATAGCTCCGGTGCGGTAGTGGTGATAGGGCAAAGGGGCGCCGTTGATGACGTTTGCTGAAACAAGGTACGAGTGGTCATTTTCGAGCTTTAGAGAGACCAACTTGGGTATCGCATTGTTGTCGATGTAAATAATATCATCGTCCATTTTGATATAAAGGGTGTCGGGTTCGGTCACGGTGCTGTCCCATATTTTCGAGTATCCTTTTTTCTGCGCGTCGATCGAAATTTTTCTGTAAAGGGGTGAAGTGGGCACCAGCTTATCAAGCCAATTTAAATCGCCCTGGTTTTCCGTGTTGGGAGCCCAAAGCACCTCATCGATCCATCCCCCGTTTGTTACTAGATTGCGCTTGAGGTAACAGTCTAAAATCTCCACTCGATCCGGGCGTCCATAGAATATCACGGCGACAATCCTGAAGTCCGTAGGCTTGGTGGAGCTCGCTTTGGTAGGCTGAGGTGGGGCAGGCGGGGACGAGAACGCAAAAGCAGAAGGGTTAGCGGGGAAGGAGTTGTTGTTAGCGATATTCCCTTTTCCCAATGGATCCAGAGTTCGATCCACTTGGGGATTTGCGAATGGGGAAGGTAGATGCTGGAAAGTAGGAGGGTTATAAAATAATACAAAACAAACTGGAAGGAGAATTAAAAACACCAAAATAATACTGAGTTTTAATGAACGTCGGACATATAAACAAGCGGCAGTCCAACAGGTGGATATCGACAAGAGAACATCACTTATGAAAGAAGAAAAAGGTGTGCGGACATCTTTGTTTTGTTCAAACATGAGTCCGGTTTCGAAAGCAATAGCGAAAGAAACGTCGGCGGGATGAAATTCTTTACCACATTATTATCAACACAAATGTCGACATTGATCATCTGGAGAGCAAGACCATCCAAAAAAGAAAAAGAAAGAAGAAAGAAGAGGGAGAGAGAGCCAGCGAGGAACAAGTCGATGAGGAAAAGTGAAGGCTCACTAATCCAATCTTTTTTTTACGAGGCCCACATTCAACGCCTTCAAGATCTCGAGACTTGCCAACTCAATATGGGCGCCCGAGTGGAGCACTGGCATTTTTGCAACGAGGGAAAGCATGAGAAACTGCGCATCTCTTATTGGAGGAGTGATTCCCAATTTGCTCTAAATCCCATATTTGGTTGCGAGCTTGCAGTTTGTCGATACGAAGGTTCCCCTAACAAGCCGTCCTTGTCTCAGGACTGAGTGCATCCTTCTGGCCCAGAGCTGAAATCCTCCTGTCAGGAGCTAATGGCGAAGCCCTAGCGAACCCTGAGCGAGTTAGAGTTGAGCTGGGTTCAAAATTTCTCAACGGGATTCGCATTGGAAACAAGGGCGTCATGACTTGGCAAAATTTAGACGAATCGAAGGGGCAAGCGCTTCCCAAAGGCTTGCCGAATGCACTCTGACTTGTTAGCTTTTTCCGAATGGAGTTGAATTTTGCGCCCATTAAACAAGCCCCCTGCGCTAGACGGTTTTGGGTAACCCGCACCAGACGGGAGATGGCCTCCTGTCTGAGCAGGACTGAGCCACCCTGACTGGGAGAGATTTCTTCCATCATGACTCATTGAGTGTTCACCCGCTGCACAAATCAACCTCCGGTGCTGATGGAATCTGGAAAGATCCATTTGTGTTGGCATCCCTATCGCTCCCATAGAAATCCATGTGACCGCACCTATTTAACCTTCCACCTCCATCGATTTGTCGTTTTCTGAGTGATATCTTATTGCCGGTCTTCTCCAACCTCAGAACCTTGGAGTTGATTGCCGATTTGTGGAGTCTCAATTTGAGATTTGAAAAGGAATGGATGGATTAGTTGAGCTCGACTTTATTCAGGAACTGTAATCTGCACAGAGGTTGGGATTTAATTAAGCACAGATCTTCAAGGGTCCTGAAACAATCCCTGATTACTCCGTAAGGGTCCAGAAAATCCAAATGGCGATCGCGGAATTGCCTCTGTCTTGAATCATGAATCTTGAGCTTATGGGCCCCACTGTCCATGCTTCTAGGGCAAGTGTCCTTCTAGTCATTTCATCGTCGAATTCCAACTGCTCACTGAGGGTGTGGTTGACCTCGCCAGAAAAGCAGGATAGCATAGCAACCAATTCACATCATCTGTATTCCTATGTTGTCTCCACCTGAGTAATGGCATTTGTCAATCAGCCCGTTCCAGCGCATTTTCTCATCTTCCATTGTTTCCATTGCTTCCATTGCTTTGGGAAGGTTGATTTAAGGTGGTTAGCGTAAGATTTTGGTGTCCGACACACCCCTGTCGATTCAAATGAGGTCCGCTTATCCACCAAAACACATGAACAACCACGAGTTATGCGTATGGGTTCTGGGTGGGAAAGCTATAAGGCAGTCTGGATTGTCCATGAGCTGGATGGCCAGGAACTCAATGGATGGATGCGGCCATTGGGGACTTCTATAGATTCTGATCGTCTGGAAGCCCGGAAGGCCGCATGAAAAGCCGAATGTTGTCCAATCAGCAAATATTTCTGCTTCTATGTGCCTACATGGGGCTAAATACGAACCTTAGGAACGTGGAGCCATCAAGTACAGAATTGATGTGTGTTTCGATGTCAGTGTCACGCACCCCTGGGCCATTTGCTGTTCAAACTGTTCGTAACCTGGTAGATCTGAGATCCTGACCTCTACGATTAATATTCATTTAGGTACAGAATACTATTCGCAGAGGACTTTGACGACGTTGATTCTAAGCCATGTACTCTAGAGAGGGATCTGTTGAACCGCATCGGCGTCGCGTCATGCTCACTCGATCCCTGCAGGTGTCCCACAGCTCAAAGCATGCGGCTCAAATGCACTGGCGGAATGGGGATTTCTATTTTCCAGGATGTATTCATGCCTAGGGAATGATCCTGCACTCATTTTGCCCTCCTATGCTCCGTACCTCAACTCCAGCCCTTACTGAGCGGAGGGCCAATGTCCCCCCAATCAGGCACCCTAACAGCTTGGAGCATTGAAAATTCATATACACAGAGGAGATAAAGGCGCTTCATGCATCTAATCACAATCATTACTATTCTATGTCGCTGATGAGTGAAATGGCCGTGATTTTCGTTTTTTCAACCGCAGTATCAACAACCGATATTCTGCGACAAATCTCGTGCCTTTTTGGCGATTGAGGCTCGCTCTACCGAATCCCGCCACGAAATTGGTATCTGAGAGACCCCCATTGCGAGTTCATCGATATCCGAAATTCCCCATGCAAGATACAATCGGCTTACCCAGTAATACAGGGATATAAAAGGTACTCATACAACCTCCCGTACGGTCGATACTCATATTTTCCCATACAAACTGCGCCCGAAAATGTGGGAGGCAGCTTCCGCAGACCACGGCAGATCGGGTAAACAAATATGACCTGCCCTATGCAGCACCATCCCTTCCGAAATGGATGGTAAACTCATGTGGAGGGAAGCCACCACAGCGACTTTCAGGCCATCGATTGCCGTGTTTGACAACCCATGAGCCCCGAAGGCAGCTTCCTTCGCTGGCCGTGAGAGGGCAATATAAAAGCCGGCCTCCCGCCTGCGCATCTTCCACTTCCTTTCTCTCCTCTCTCCATCTCTCTGGGTTTTCCTCCTGTTCCCCTTTTTATATCACGTGAACACTCTTGCCCTAATCCGTGTACCCTTGGCCTTGACCATCTAACCCGTATAGAGATTCATCTCCCACATACACTCCTCTACTTTTTGTTTTCATTTTGTGTTTGTCCTTTTGTTATTGTGTGCTTGTATTTTCATTTCTTTTTCTGTTTTTGTGTTTTATCTTTGCCTTTTGTTGTTCTCCTCTTTCTTGATACGCTGGAGTACTAGTAGCCATGACAGGCTTACATATTCCAGGTATCCCTACTCGGCCAAACAGTCAGGCCGCAAGGAAGCACAATGGACCAGTCTTTAAGACCATCCCCAAGCGCCTAACCTACAGAGAGGTAGGCATACCGCACTCATTCTCGTCCTCTGCTGGTTCTTCTGCTTCCTCTTCCTCTTCCTCTTCCTCTTCCACTTATCCTCGTTGTTGCTCTTATACCTCTTCTTCTATTGAGTCTGTTCCTCGTCCTGCTGCTGCCGTCCCTCGTTCTTCGACAAGTCGTTCCACTCGCCCTTCCCCTCGTGTTGTTTCCCGTTCCCGTCCTCAATCTGGTGAGGTTTCCCGCCCTTGTGCGCCTATCCCTCCTTCTCGCTTCTCCACTCTTTCGAATGCTCAGCGCCTTTTGTCGCCTCGCTCCTCCGGGTCGATTTCGACCACTTTTCCTCACGCTGGCCTCCTTGTTATTCCCCGCACCCGTCCCCGAGCAGGGGATGGGGCCATGCCCTCTTCTCGATATTCCACCCGTTCTTCCCCTCCTCCCCGCCCTTCTGGTCCTATCCCCTGGTCCCGAGGCCCCCTTCTTTCAACCCACCAATCCCTCCGCCGCTCCGTCGGTTCTCCTCCTTCTAGCCGCTATTTAGCTCCGGTCATTTCTCCTACAGATTCCACTCTCTCAAAACGCCGGCACCTTTATGTTTCCATTCGTTCATCTAGGACGACTTCTAGCAATTCCACTCGTTCTGATTCATTCCCCTCCGCTCGTTGTTTTATATCCGCTGCTCTCAAAGCAGCTATCTCACGCTCCTCACCAGATCCCCAAGCCCCTCCTGTTTCTGTTTCTGTCTCTGCTGGTTCATCTTCCACTGCTTCCACGCGTTCTGGTCCGCTCCTTTCTTCTCCTCCTATCCCGACTGTTCGCTTTGGCCACCCAGGGAATCGTCTTGCTGCCGCCCCCGAAGTCGCTCGCCGCCGTCAACACGCGCAGCTGTGTTCTAACAGTTCGAGTGCTTCGATACCTGTTTCTTCTAGCCATGGATCCAAAGATAGAAGTGCCCGAACTCGTGCCTATTCTCGGCAAAACGCTAAGTCGTCTAGATCAGTCAAGTTCGGAGGTTCCACGGTGCACGAAGTCAATCGATGGATTCACCCAGGGCTACATAGTCAGCGAGATCCCCCGACGGTCGTCGGCAAATTGGTAGGCTGGTCTGTCACTCCCCTGGAAAAACCGGAGGACGACGAATGCTCTAAGTATACGACTTATAAGCCAACTCACTCACACTCATTCACCTGGAACCCCATGTGGACGCTCTTTTTGCTCCTGGAACGCCCTCGCTGACGTTCGGAGTGACCTTTGCATGGTCGCTCGTCTGAACCCCCACAATCCTTCCATCTCGGTCCCGACTGGACTTGTTTTCGAAGAGTTCAACAGAAGAAGAACAAAAATGAGAGAAGGTGGAAAGTTCCATCTTTGATTTGAAACTGCGCTCATCTCCTCCCCAACAAATCCAAACCAAAAAAAAAAAAAAAAAAAAAAAAAAGTTAAAGCATCTTGAAGTATCTCGGACGACCAATCCACTCCTGTTTTGCCATTCTTTTAGCAATATTAAATAAAGTTGCATTTTCCTCAGTGTTTTTTCTTTCCTTGTGTTCTGTTCCTTTTTTTCTTTGCCTGTTT
>NW_025544812.1:840442-902579 GCF_000150115.1 Histoplasma capsulatum G186AR | reverse complement strand
GCAATAATATTCTCCCACCACATCAGTTATTTGTCACATGCTTGCAGACTCGATTCATTTTGCAGATCCACGCCGGACGGCATACTTTTGGAACATATGGTGGCAATGTGTCAGCCCTCCACAAGGTCAGACTTCCGCAGCTCAATTTGTATTTTGCTCTTCGAGCTTATAAGGACCAAAGACCGCATACGAATTATACTCTCCGGAGCGACATGGTGGCTTCGACAAGCCCTTTGAACGGTCTGCATTCCATCACCTACTAGGTCACAATGTCATACTAACGACTTGTGTTGCACAGAAATAATGGACCAACGGGATCATACGCTTTGGAGCGATGTGGTGGCTAATCAAAGCCCTTCGGACTGTCAGTCTTCTATAACCCATTATTTATGTTACAATTTCATCCTAACCCCACATGCTCCGTAAATAGCGAACCAACCGATATATAGTGCGTACGCTTTAGAAGTAGGTGGTGGCTAAGGAAAGCCATTCGAAAGGTCAGTCTTCTATCACCTACTTTGCCGCCATGCCATCTAACCAAATCTCTCGTAAAGAAAAATACCCGACCAATCGAATTACGCTTTGGAGCGCCATGGTGGTTACGGGAAGCTCACCAATTGGTAGGCCTGTTCACATCAGTCAAGTTGCAAAGTCATCCTAACTGTGCATCCCGTAAAGAATATCGAATCGAGTGAATTATGGAGCGTTGTGGTGGTTATGGGAAGCTCACCAATCAGTAGGTCCACCCACGTTAATCAAATAGCAAAATCATCCTAACTATGTCTCTCCTAAAGAATGCCGGACCTATCGAATTGCGCGCTTTGGAGCCTCATTGAGAATACATTTATTCAGCCATGCAGTTAGTATTCCCTGATATTGAAGTAATAGCCATTTTCTAATATGTTTTTGCAGTTCCTTCAACTACAGGGGTCTACCCGGGTCGGTGGGTGGGAGTAGACCAATTTTGACCTTTTTTTCATCTCTCTTTCGATTCATACATGCTGTTCTATTCCGCTCCCAATAAGGTGGTTATCGACTAGTCACCCAAGCTTCTGTTTATTCGCCTGCGACTTACCAGACTCGCGATATGTGCAATCTTGCGCTCCTTCACCTGTTGGTTGTAGTCTGCAACCTTTTGTCAGCAAACGAAGCCTTACTATTAACTAGTTACTAGCCCCAGATGAACAATCTCGTGAGCTTTATGAGCAGCAAGTTGTATGTAGTTAATCTTTGGCAAACTGTGCGTGGAAAATTGAAACAATACACCTCCACATTACGGAGGCGCGGAATACAAACGATATCGGGGATGTAGTGCCTAAAGCTTGTTCTTGTATAAGCGTAAAAAAGCTGTAGTTAGATTCTTCCCCTTTAAAAGGAGATGAGGTATTATCTCTTATTTAATCAGACATAAAAGTCCCAGAAATCAAATCAGCCATCCTAGTTCACTTGTCCCCGGTGAACGAAACCGTCTAAAAATTTGCTGCGAAAGCCAGTTGTCATTCTCTATGATGCCGTCGATAAATGCCTTAGAATTTATATATTTTTTATTTCCATTCAAATTTCTGGTGAGTGCAAGGACTTTCGCTCCACACCCCCGTATTTACTGAGAATAAGACACTTGTTGAAAAGTTTCTCCTTTTTTTTAGTGAATTATTAACCTCACTAGATACATCTCAAAGTACATATCTATTGGTCCTAGTATTTCAGCATTCGGTAAGTGGGTAAGCTTTAAAACGGCCATAGCATCATGCTTCTCACTTGGCAGAAAAGTACCACAACCCAGCTGTTCTTTTACAGAGAATCTACACATAGTACTACTAATATAAATTCACCCCAATGCTTGTGCATTCGCTCATATCAAACGGTGATTTAAATTGAATTAGCTGTTGGAAAGAGGCTCCTACAACTAGTGGAGAACCCGGACCCAGTGGCGTTATAACCAATGTTAACGATGCGCTTGAGCTCAGCCATAAAATAACTATACTGACACCAGGCCTGAAGAAATTATCATCCGTCAAGGAGAAAGGAGCAACTAAGTCGTCAGCCATCAATATCTATTTCTTATTCATTCGATAGAGCCACCCGTGAACACGTCTAGTCGCATCACATCTCGAGAGGGAGAACTTGTTACACACATTTCAAATACGGGGTGAGTGGGGAAACATATTGAGGGGCAGTATCTATTCAGGAAGCATGCACTAGAGCAAGGGCTGGGGCATGATATTTCAAACAAAATTTTTGTACCCATCACTCAAGTCCTCCACAGAGAAGCATTCGTCTGGCACCTTTCATGTAACACTAGATCTGGTGCCCGTGGATTTTGCGTGGATACTCTCCCCAAACTGAAAATGAGGAGAATTGCGAAGATTCATCGCCAGGGTTAGAGAAGTCCTCAATGATGGCTGTGCTGATGTACGGTTCCGGACTCAGTAGTTCGGCATCCGACGGGTGAATCACATTGGAATTTGGTTTTCGCTTGAAACACTTGGTGCCATCCCGTTGAAAGTTAAGGCCAACATGCTCATCAAGTGCCTTAAGCCCGTTAGAGAGACAGGATGGGTCATATCCCCTCTGAATAAGTGTCTTGCCGCTCCTGTCATAAAGATATGCCACACCAATCTCAGCAAAGAGCTCCATATCTCCAGTCTTGGAGTAGTAGGTTGGCCAGCAAGAGTCCTTTGCTTTGGCAGCTTGGAAGACATCACTTTGGTAAAATCCTCCATCAATGCAATGGCTAGCCTCATGCATATACACACTATCTTGAGCCTCACCAAAGATCATTATCATGTTCCAAGGGATCACAGTGCCTCCACCAACGGAGTCATTCTCAAAGGCAACTAGATGAATCATGTAGCTCCGTAGTCCAGGTGGTAACTTGCCAACTCGCTCTACCATGTCATCCAATGTCTGCTGTGCATCAGTACAATGACAGAGCACCCAGGGGTCTTGGTCAAGGCAGTCTTCATAGGTGACATTGTAAACATTGAGGCGGCCGGGTTCGCACCGGGGTCTTTTGTCATCATTCGACCTCTGTGCTCGGGCCTCATTCCAGCAAAATTCAGGGTAACCATCAGACTTTGCCCATTGAACAACAGATTTAGCTTTAGAGCCTGGGACGGGGTCTTTGTTGAGTACTTCTAGCCCATTTGGAAATAGGACAGACCTAATACAATTATTAATCATGATAGTTATTCTAGAACGGGAAGGGATGGGGAACGATCATGCTTACTTGTACTTGGCGAGTTCTGGTGCTACCTTATTTGGGCATTTGCCAGGAGCATCCCACCTCGCATCCAACATGGGTCTAACAATTTTGAGCTGATTGCTCATGCAGCTAGCATCAAATGGAGGATTGCCTTTGACAAGCTTCATATATGCTGCAATTGCGAAAGCTGTTTCTACTGCACCTGCCAATGACCCATCCCTCTTCAAAGATGCCGCAGCGTCTTCATCACCCACACAGGTGTCGGCAGTGACAGCTTTCAAAAAGGGGTCATAAGGAACCCCAGGCGAACCGACCCAAAGCGCTGTCAGCACTGATTTAAGGCCATCAGCTGGTCGGAAATATCCACCAAACATCACAGAATGATTTTCATTCCAACGAAAGCTCAAACCACGTTCAATATTTGCGTTGAGAAGATCAGAGATCACACCGCGGGCGCTTGATGGGAGCCGGCCAAGCAAATCAAAGGTTGCTTCCCTGTTCATCTCTGCCTTGGCGCAGTGACCGATAAGCCATGGCTCAGGACACTACGGTATAAATGTGCGTTAGACATCAAAATATGCAGAAACAAACGACATCACTGTGGGAAATGCTGCGTGGGGTGAGGGAAAGTGGGACTTACATCCGCGTAAGTAACATTGTAAACAGAAAAGTCGTCTTTGCAGTAGAACCGGCTCGTGCTATCATAGTAACTTTGGCCCCACGTATCACGCGGCGGGATCCCTCCGTTGACTGAGAGAGGCAAGAGAGGTAACGTATAGCACATCAGCCAGTTACTCCACGCTACATTACCCAAAAATTCTTGGAGAAGTTGTGGGGATGCTTACTCTCATCTTCAGTCCATTTTGTATAAGTATATTTCTGCGGTTTGGGTAGAACAGAGTCAAAGGTCGAATCGAAATCGCGGACATTTTTCACAAGTGGATCTTTGGTCATCTGGGCACTTGCAAGCCCAAGAAGCATCAATGGAAGCAGTGAAGAGAGGACGGCCATCTTGGTCTGCGAGGCAAAAGGAGGCAAGAAGTGACTCGCCTTTTGGTGGATGTCAAGACTCCGAAGCAGAGTGCGAGGGATAGCAGGAAAACTGTTTGCAGAGCGGACTCGGCTGGGTATAAAAGCACTTTTGTGTACCTTCTAGAGATTGCAAGGCGGTATGCAGGCAAGGGGTGCCGGTCATTATGTCCCGCAATATGTCCATTATTAGCTGCTCTGTGAACCTAGAATATCAGCTTGATCGCAACAGCCGGCGCCAACAGGTAACATGGTGAGATGGAAGAGGGTGAAGCCAGATCTTCCCAATTTGAGGAGTTAAGAGTTTAGCAGTGTGACATTGTCAGAATATCTTATTTGGGGTTTGGTATCCCTCAAGGATTGAGTCAATGATTTGGTCAATAAAATACACATTCTCACTGTCGCTTGCTGACAGGCGCCAGTGAAAAACGAATTAATAGCCTGAAAAAAAATATGTTGCGTAATCCCATGTAGTTGCAACACCATCAAGCCGTGGTAGGCTACATAGTAGACAGAACCATCTTCACAAACGAAGGGGCCCTTGAAGGAACTAGCCTTGCAACTTCATGGCCTTAGGATTCTCTGGGTGGGCTTTATGCGTCGGTATCAAGAGAGTCAGTCATGGATCTGGAAGCTTTTCTGATGATGGATCCTGCGGGGAGTCCGTACCTAGTGTTATTATTATGAATGGTAAGATCGGTCGGATGCGGCGACGAGTTTTGATCTCGGCGAGATCAGATTTAACGAAATGGAGAGGGCCTTGCCGGGCGCCGATCCGCAATTGACACATCCACGGATGGTTCATAACTCCCACTGTCAATGACACTGAGATAGGGAAAGTCTCCAGTGCATTATCACGAAGTGCTCCGTACTCCGTTATCTAACGGAGTATTCTGTGTATGGCCAATGCTGAAGGAATGTGTCCTGTAGCAAAATTTGGTCTTTGGCCCGAAGTCGGCTCGTTTTCCGTACCGAAGCCCCGAAGCCCTATCAATGGTACATGGACCCTTGATGGACCCTCAGACCCTTGCTGAAAATACTCCGTATTAATGACCTCCAAGTTGGGCGTGTAAATTCAATGTTTACCACCACAGTGCATCGGACCCGCAACGGCCAACACGGCAGCGGACCGTTCTTCCGTCTCGCTTCTCTGCTTATTCTCTCCCGCTCTTGTCAAAAATGTAGTCCTGCGTTTCATGTCGAGAGATGTAACTATGTGAACAGGGAAGCGAAATCTGAACGCTTGAGATAATGTGGAACGGGGCTAGGTAATAAATGTCATGATCAAAATTGAAGGCTCGATGAGGTCAGACTCAGTTACCCGCGTCGGGCTAGTGCTGATCTGGGCAGAGCCCTGACCCCAGTTTTTGATAATCACACACCAGCTATTCCTTATATAACTAACTATAGAGTTATAAGGTATTCAATAGGTTGGAAATATAATTGACTCTCAACTAATTAATTAATACATGAGAATATTGTATCCACAGCCTTTGCACGGCGAGGGATGATGGTTAGTTGTTAAAGTTATTCAATTCTATTCTCTTCCATCTGTCAGATCACTCTCGCTCATCAAGAGATCTCATTATTTTTCACCCTCCCCTTCTATAGAGCTCTCTGCAGAGTTCAGTTTTCATCTGTGTGATTCTCAGGTTCCTCGGGCAAAAACAGTACGCACTGTTATGTTCAGATTAAATCACAAAGAACAGTCAGCTTGCAATTGCTCACTGATTGAATAGGTAGATCTCGCTGCCACCTGTGAGTGAGATGAAGTGGCAGGGGGGGTGGGGGGAGGGGGGATGTATCTATGTATACATAGTAGATTTATCGTCCCAGAGAAGCCTCCCGGAGGGCATGGGGACGTGCTATGCTGGAGAGATTTCTATGTACAGTACACAAAAGGAGAGAAACAGGATCCAGATGGCAACTCTTGAGAAGACTCAGCTTATTGAGCTGTGCATCCACTTCTGGCCCGACGTATGGCCATTCATGGTGGAAGGGTGAATGACGGTGCTGGGAATCGAACCCAGGCTGGCGCGGCAGGGGGGGGAGAGAGACAAGGCAGAGCTGATTGGGGTCAATGAAATCAATTGATTCATATACAACTTTACCGGAATTGTAGCAGGCAATATAGTAACTATTTACTAGCACTAGGAGTGGGCTGTTCGCTTCAGCTGCGACAAGCCTTGTGTCGGAAAGGTAGAACGTCTGAATATTGACCGAAATACCGAATATCAAGAGAGTATTGAATTGACTATGATAACTCCAAGAACTACATGATAATATTTAGAAGGAAGGGAACGCTCGATTCGACACACGAGGCAGTGATAGCCTAAAGGTAGCAAAAACCGAGAGTTGATAACAAAAAGTTTCCGAATACGAGAGATATCATGAGATATTATATCGACACCTCGCGAGCAAGCCAGGCTTCTAGTGGCAACCATGCGAGCAGACAAGCAATTCGTTGAAGTCAATTACGGCTCTAAACTCGATGCTTTTAAGTTAGTTAGCGGCGCTGTGATGACCAAAACTTGAGCTGCCCATATTCCGTATTCCGCATCAATAGCTAGAGCTTGATTTTCTTTGAATGTATTCCTACAGGCACACACGTCCATCCATCGCTTGTTGTCCGGTAATTCCAAGCGCACATTCATTACTGCTTGCGAACTTTTCACTCTTCCCCCTGTGTTCCTTAATATTGGCGCGAGTGGCATAACTGTGGAGCTGTTTGCAGATGAGCTAATCTCACATCCCAGGCTGTAATTCCCCGTCAATGGGAAGCCGTTCTCCACCCTCGCTTGACCATGTATATCCCGTCGCAATGGACCACCCCGCCGTCTTTCTCAGCCCTCGTGATTCCCGCCTGCGGCCTACGGACAGTTCTGTTCAGCTACCATCGGATCGTGTATGCATTGACTTAAATAGGATATTTTCCAATACTTGACTGGAGGAGATCAGGGATTTGTTCTCGGAGTCTTCGAGACCTGGGAGAATAATGAAAAATGCATGCAGTGGGTGATTGTCTGCATCTTCGGTTGCGTGATCCGAATACTCTCAAACCTTTGCCTCCCTCCAGCTGTGCAGCATCCGGCTCACGGTCCAGTATCCCTGAGGGTAACCTTGTTGGCACCGCCCGCAGGCAAACGTCACGACGATGGTAACCTGTGGATACGACATGAAAACCAGGCGCCCCATCTGTTAACTCCGTACTATTCTTCTCACCTCCTATCTCCACTGGTCTTAAAACTGTCAACTCCTCAGGTACGCGCCGCGGTCCATAAATATAATCCTTCACCCTCTTCATTATGCTCCTAGCTACGTCAAACATAGCAAGAAAATGTTGGCTCTAGGCTACCTATTACAGACTAGTAATCCGCATATATATGCCTTAGCTGTCTACATGCTGGTACAACCATTTAGACATCCAACAGATTATGGCCCAGATTGCGTGTTTTTTTATTTTATTTTTAAACCTTCCACTGCTTGCCTGAGGTATCTAACCTCTCGTGAGCTGCTACGCTGATCAGCAGAAGGGTCCTGACGAAGGCCAAGAGAGCTTTGATTGCAGGAAAAAGAATTGAAAAAGGATATAGCCGGAAGAATGCCTCCTAGAACTCAAGCTACCATGGGGATGGATACCTCAGCTAGCAATGCTAATACTGAATACAAACCTACCTTGGGGCCACCGAGCACTACGACTGATAATACCTTGATACAAATGATGATGGAATATTGAGAAAACAAGACTACTACAACAAACTGAAGCCTCACAGATGCCGAGAGGGTGAAGGATAGATGGATAGATTGATTTGATTTGATTTGATTGATTTTGCAATTTCATGTGCTCCGTATAATAGGATCTATTGGCAGCTAATCTGAGGGGAGGTGTTCGCCCTAGGGCTATCTATTACGGACTAGCGCACCACAGCTGCTTACATGCCAAGACAACCACCTGGACGTCCAACAGAAACTACTCCGTACATACGAAGGATTTTTACATAATGTTTCGTGACCTACAGTAAGGATTACGACTGCATTGGCCTACTCCCCTCTATTGAGTCGCTAAAAGAAAAGGATATTCCGACCAAGAAGATATGCTGTTGATGGTCCACGTATTTCGGAGGCCAGGAAAATTCAGCACCTCACTGAGGAACTCCAGCGTTCAGCTATATATCCACTACCTGAAAACCTAGGAGATACATATGTTTTCGTCCCGGGTCTATAGTAATGTATGAGAAGTGGTGTCCATTCGGATTCGACCAAAGGAGACCGATGTCTGCCAAGCACCTCGTTGCTTCTGGTACGACTCTGGAGGCACTACTTTGAAAAATGCCGGCAACATTGTGTTCCAATGCCCGCAAGGTTGTGTTTTTAGCAAGTTGCCGCTTATGATACTGATCCGTTTGCTCTCTTCTCATCGTAAAAGTAGTGAACATACTTGGAGGGGAAACAAGCTTGATAAAATCCTGGTCAGAAAGCATTCCGCTCCGCATGAGTAAACATTCCAACCAGAGCACCACCAACCCCCAAGCTCACTCCAAGATGACGCGAATCCCATGGATTTACCACCCCTTGCTTTAGTCCCTGTGCCAGGTGGATGGATTATCTTCACGCCCTCACCATGATATCTGAGCCCAGTTTCAAATATTCTCCAGATTTCCGAAATGATATAAGCGACATTCTGAGAACGGCATACACTTAAACACGATCACGAGCCATATCTAGGACGAGGAAATGCAGAAAATGCCCCCTCCCAGCAAGAAATAGAATCATAGAAAATTCCAAGTTAATAGCCGTCTATAATTTGTATTTTTGGTTGTCGAGAATGAAAACGAACATCAAAAAGAAAAAGAAATCCCATTTCTCATCTGGTCCTCGAGTTAGAAATACTCAATACCAATATATCCGTCGCACCAACAGCGGTCAGCCTATCCATGACGGTGGCGATGGATTTCTTCTCCACCATAGAGCTCACTGCAACCCAGCCAGCATCATCGATGGGGGTTACTGTTGGTGCACGCTTACCAGGAGTAATTTCGCATGCAGCTTGTAACAGGGAGCGCGGAACGTTATATTGGCAAAGGACGTATTTTTTGGCAGCTAAAAGAAAGAGATATTTGGTCAGGCTTTATTTCATCACGTATGCCAAGTTTAAATGGGAAAGTTAAGGGAAGAGTAAGACTCACTGATGACACCACGTATTCTGGATTCGATGAGGTTTACGAGTTCATTCCTTGTGTTCCGGGATTTGACTAGGACGGCGGTACTTTCGACGACTGTGCCGATGGGCTTCAGGCCTGCAGCTTTCATAGTTTCGCCGGATTCTAACGTGGGGGAATTAACAGGATATATTCAAGGAGTGAACAAAAAAAAAAAGGCGCAACATGAGTGCGAGAGCAGAAAGGATAGATTAAAAAAAAGAAAAAAAATGGAACACACCCACTAAATCCACAATCCCATCTGCAACCCCCAGTGCGCATGCAGCTTCTACACTTCCACCAACGTACTTAATCTTCGTGGAGGGCTTCTCCTTCCCCTCTAAAGTCGTAAAATATGATTGTGTCAGACCGGTAAAGCTCGTGACAATGTTTTTCCCAATCAATTCCTTCGGGTCCGTAATTGATCCCTTCTCGGGGACCTGGATTTGTAATTTACACCCGCCAAACCCCAGATCGAGGATCTCCTCCAAACCTGATACCTCACCTGGCAGGAGATTGGAGTCATGTTCGGCCACTTGGTCGCGACCAGTGATTCCTAGATCGACACCACCTTCGCCAACAAAGGTGGGTATATCAGCTGCGGGGAGGAAAATCAGGGCGATTGGGAGGTTTTTTACTAGGGCGATGTCGAGGCGGGTTTCGCGGCGGAATTGGATATCAGAGCCCGCCAAAAGGTCAATGGCAGCTTGTTGGAGGCGCCCCTCTGTTGCGAATTGTCAGCTCTAACTCCCCGGTTCCAGCCTAACTTTTGAAGTAGCCAAATCGGTGCAGATGGAGGAGGGGGGATATTATATTATCGAGGGTTGACTTGCTTTTGGGAATCGCGAATAGTAACCGTCCTTCTAGGCTTGCAATTAATTAGCAAATCTCCAGAACAGAAGTAGACATGAGGCAATGCACTTACTGATTGACAAGATCCATGTTGCTTGAGGTGGGTGGGATATGCGGAGAAAGCGCAGGGCTTAAGCTGAGAAGAGGGGTGTTTCCCCGACGAGGGGAAGAGCCGGGGGATATTTTATTCTAGTGCAGGGACCGAAAATATATCAGATGATGGAAGAGGAATAAGAGAGACGGCTAATTGGGAACAACGACAGATTTTTAGGCGAATAATGTAAGGCGGCCGTCCGCATGATAATAAATAGCTGGTTTGGAGAAGTTCTCTTGCTGTTCCAGAAAATATTATTTATCGAGTCATCGCAGTCTTCAGACGAAGTAAATGCTACCGCTAGAACCACGTGCGCCTGTGCTCGCAGCAAACACTTCGCTATACCAGCATCTACTAGGAACTTAACATACTAGCATGTATATATACACACATGAATATGTCTGTATTCTACGGCGTTCTGGCTGCGCTTCCCAAAACGGAAAATTAGGGCTTTGAGTCCGCTATTCCATATTAGTGCTAGTCTCCAAATTCCCGCGTAAACCTTCTGTCTGTTATGGATCCCTTTCGCCTCGGCAAAAAATGCTTCCCACACAACCAAAATCGATTCAGACCTCCGCGACAAGTTTCAGCCTCCATCGACCTTTTCGCATCTTCCCTCCTCTGCCTGCCGCTATTTTGCGTCTCCGTCTACCCCCGAACGGCAGCAGCAGCTACTCATACGCATATCCCACCGCCCATCATGGATGCCTCCGGAAAAGTCCCCATCAAGTTCGCCAAAGTGACCCGCGTTCTCGGCCGCACCGGTATGTAGTGGCTTTGTTTTCTTTTGGATTAATTACTGTCTCTGTGCGCCTGGGAGATAATATATACATGGCAGAAGGCTTAGGTCTTTCTGGGACACTTGTGACTACAAACAAGCAGTGGAGCCAAAGGATTCCCGAAGTTGAAAGCTGGGAGGAAGTACGCAGAAAGGATAGATTAAAACGGGAAACCTAACTTGACTAGCGCAAAAGACATAGACATATATATCTAACGTGGTTTTCTCGATTTCTAGGTTCGCGAGGTGGTGTCACTCAGGTCCGCGTTGAGTTCATGGACGACACATCTCGATCCATCATCCGAAACGTCAAGGGCCCAGGTACGAGACAGCTACCCAGCGCCCCAGAAAATGACAATGAAAACAATGCATCGGGAGACTAACATACACTCTTTCAAAACAATAGTCAAGGTCGATGATATTCTGTGCCTACTCGAGTCCGAGAGAGAAGCCCGCAGACTGAGATAAAAGGCTTTCAATAAAATGAATATATAGCAGAAAAAGAAAAAAAGAAAAGAAGTTGTTGCTGTAATATGTCGAAGATAGTGGTTCGATCGATTCGTTGTTTGTTCCTTTTGTTCGCCCATTGTCCTTCTTAAACCTCTTATCCCGAGTCAATGTTTTCCTTGAAACTTATTTTTCACACTTGACGATCGACGAACTGTGACGGGAGAGCTTGGCAATGTATTACAAAAAGGAATCTGACGAGAGGAAGAGAGTGGTAACTTGGCGTTCTGCGGGGATGATAGCGGGCGTAATTATATACTGTCTCGAAGTTCTCCCTTTTTTAAACGATGCAGCGATTTCGAAAGTGAATCCGGAATGACTGAATGGATTTGCTGGGAAGAGATAAAAGGAGACGGGGCTTTTTCGAGAAAATGGATAAGAAGCAGCCAGCATCAAATCGACATCTTATGCTCTACCTTTTTGCCTATGGCATGTCGGTTTGGGGCGAGTCATGTGCCTACAAAATAGATAATGTGAATTGACGATTGACTCTGATATGTCCTAAGTTTCATTTTTATTGTTCCGTTGTCACACCCCTATTGGGCTTCGTAGAATCGATCATTCAGGGTCGAATTGTGAAAGAAGAGGGCGTGTATTTCTCTCGATTTTTAAACGCAGCATCAGGCAAATTTATAGACAGCAGCCAATGAAAATGAACGAGCGAAACCAAATGCTACTACCGATCAAATATTATCAGATCCAAAACTTTCCCACTCATAGCTGCTCCAGCCCTACCATCACCCTTTCTAAAAGTGCAGGCGCAGGCCCTCCAGCGCTACCATCAGTATTGATAAACCCCTTAGCCACTTTAGCTAACGCTAGCATCTTCTTCTTCCTAATCTTCTCCTCTAACTCGGCAGATTTTGCCCTTGCAACCTCTAGCACCGAATCTGGCACATTAGCTAACCTAGCTACATTCAAGCCGTAAGAACGGTGTGCCACGCCCTCCCCAACCTCGTAAAGGAAAGTAATATCCTGCCCATCCATCCCCGACTCAGTGAACTTCATATGCACATTCCGCAACTCACCCCCGGGAAATTCACGCGCCATACTACTCAAGTTCTGATAATGCGTGATAAACAACGTGAGGCTTCGAAGGTTTCGCACCATATAGTCCAGCACGGCCTGCGCGATGGCTACACCGTCGTGCGTCGAGGTGCCACGGCCCAGCTCGTCGAGAATAACGAGTGAACGCGGCGTGGCTTGCTTGAGAATGTCGGCCGTTTCAGATAGCTCGACCATAAATGTTGACTCACCCGCCAACATGTTGTCAAAGGCCCCCATACGCGTGTAGACGGCGTCAAGCATGCCTAGAGTTGCAGAGTCGGCGGGGACGTACGAGCCGATCTGGCCCATGATGGAGATTAGAGCTACCTGACGCACATAGCTGGACTTTCCGCCCATGTTGGGACCCGTTACCAGAAGGGCACGCGTCTCGTCGGTATGCAACTCTATGTCGTTTGGTACGTAGGTGTCCAACAGAAGCTGCTCAACCATGGGGTGACGGCCGCGCTGGACGCTGACGCGGGTTTTGTCCGTGTATGCAGGCTTGATGTAACCTGGCTGGCTTGCTATGTTGGCTAACGATAGGAGACAATCCAGCGTTGCTAGAGCGAGGATGCAATCACGGAATGATTGATATTTCGTTGATATGTCGGCCAGGAGAGCGTGGAATGCTTTGTCACAAGCGGCAGCCAGGGCCTCCTTGTACTGATCGCGTTCTCGCATGTACTGGACCACTTCAGGTGTGTGGAATCGGGAGACTTTCTTTGTGCCACTAATCTTCCGCCATGAGGCTGGTACCTTTTTAAGGTTATAGGGGCTATTCTCTACCTCGATTAAGTATTCGATCCCTGCCACCGTCGTGTATTGCACTTTTTTCTTGCCCAGAATCTCCGCTGCAACGGTACAGTGCTCCTGCAGTCTGTGCTGTACATCAGCGATTCCAAGGTTAGATTCAGTAATTTCGTCCGTCTCTTCTACTTCCCGGAAGAAACAGTATTTGTCATCCTTTTTCGCGGCCTCTGCGTTTATCTTGTTGAGGTATGTAACAACATCATCGCGTATCGCCGGCAGAGCTGCAATGGCTGTGGTGATTGTTGGAGATGAGAAGCCTAAATCTGCCGGTGATTTAAGATGCACATACTCGTCTGCAATCAACTGAAGCGTTTGTAGGACTGTGAGAAGTTCGGGTCGTGTGCACTGTAGGCGACTGTCAGAGTTTGAAATGTGTAAAAGAAGAAGAAAAAATTGGACAGCAACGAGAGCTCACCCTTCCATAGTATATACGTATCAAGCTCTTTTCTAGATCCGCCCTTATTTTTGACAAAAGGCCTTTCAACCGCTCAATTTGCACTGTCTTGCTGGGGTCTTGTAATTCCTCAACCGCAGAAACACGCTCCTCCAATTCCGTTTTATCGAGCAAAGGCCTTCCAACCCACTTACGCAATAAACGCTGTCCAAATCGGGTTTTTGTGCGATCGAGAGTCCAAAACAAACTTCCCTTCGACGTATGGTCTGTTTGATTCTGATATATCTCCAAGTTGGTCAACGTGTTTCCGTTCAGCAGCATGTGTGATCTCGCCGAGAACGGTTGGAAGTACTTCGTCAAGTCAAATACATACTCCAGCCCGAATTCAGACATGTGCTTGATCATTGAGGAAAGGCATATAGTGACATCCTCCGGCAGTTTCAGAACCTTTTCTAGTAGATTGCTTGCCGCAACATCTCCAGTTGTCCCCTTGGCGTTCATCCGACCTGCATAAAAACTAGATACGTGGCTGTGGGATTCTGCCGCGGCTGTTTTCGATTTCGAAACTCTTTCAACGCGTACCTTATCCCCAAATACATTTGTTTTACTTCCAGATAGATGCTGCACAAGTTTCTTTGTAGCTTTAGACATTTCGCCCACTATCAAAAATTCACATGGGGCAATGTGGAGCAAGCGCATTTCAATTTCGCTCCTCAAAAACCCATCCTCGAAGTCGTCGTAAATAACATCTCCAGTCGCCGGCTGGACAGCCACAATTCCAACATGGACCTTTTCGTCATTGCCCCAGCCTTTGGCGTTACTTTCGGTCATGCAAAGCAAATAACCCGTGGAAGTAGACGCGCTGCCTGAGTTGCCGCTAGATTCCTCGAGCCCTTCCACATCATCAATATAAGTCCCTTTCGTATAGAGATTCGTAAGCTTGCGAACGAAAGGTGCATTTCTATTTTCACCGGCAGCCTTCAATGCGGCAGTCTCAAGTTGCCTAACCACGCCTACTTTGTAGCCCGCTGCAACCAAGCGCTTGACATGAACATGTAATCTATGCACCGGAATACTAGCAGAGGCAAAGCGAGTCAAATGAGCTTCCGATGGATCTGGTAACAAGACAAACAAAAGCCCAAATTAGCCAGCAAATACTCCAGAACTTAGAAACATATCGCGACAACAGAAGCATATAAACAAAGCAATAAATCAGGATAACAAGGAAGGGTACGATCTTCAACTTACGTTCATCAAATCTGAGCTTTCCAGGGATGCACACAATACTCAACTCTTTCGCCGCAACACGCGCATCCTCGCCAAAGAAACGAAACTTATACCCAACCTCCACAACTAGAAGTGTATCCATATGCTTTTTCTTAATGTCGATAATCTGTCTCTCCATCGGCGTCAACTTCCCCGTCGTGGTCCTCTTTCCTCCCCTCCCCTTTTGAGGAACCGGCGCAATCTCAGCCTCAGCCTCAGCATCACTCTCAGCGCCCTCCACCTCTTCAGCATCGCCCGCGTCGACTCGGCTCACCGAAAACGGAAGACAATCTGGCCCGCCTAACCTCTTCACAAACTTCTGGTGCAAAGCTTGTTTTCTTTTCTGTTCCTCATCGCCGTCTTCAGATGCATCACCGTCCGCAGAAATGGTATACGGAACGTCACGGCCTCCATTCCCCTTCTGATCACTAGATGAAGGTAGAGAGGAGCTGAAGAACCGAAACTTTTCGGTCCGCGAAGATCCAGGTTTAATTTTCACAGGCTTTTCAGCTCTGTCAGAATCAGAACTACCCATTATCCCCATCTGCAGCTCGTTTTCCTTCTTGGTGCTATGTCCCTTATCGATATCTGCGAGTGTTCCACTTTGCAAAGTCGAAACCTCCCCGTTACTCCTGATACGCTTCCTCGATGGAAGAATAATCTGATAATCATCATCACCTTCCTCCTCCTGTCTTACTGCAGCATCATGGGCCCCATCCACCCCATCCATCTCACTGCTCGGCGCCTCGTGAACCCGAGCATGTCCAATTGTCCTCTTGACATGACCACCTTTCGGAGTGGTAGTCGTAGAACCATTCGGGGCGACGGGCTTCTTGGAAAAGAAGCTAGAAATAGTTTGTTGCTTGCGTTTTAGTTGCGAGGTGGATTGTGAGGAGGACATCGTGCTAGGCTTGCGAATTGGGATTATTCAAGGGGAGGGATTGCTTTGTTACGCAATATTAACGATACGCGTACATGGACATTTCAGAGGCGAGGGCAGGCGTGAAAAGATAAAATTACAACGCAGGCTCCTACAAATCCGGGTCAATGATTAGCACGTTTGCACGGAGACGGAGGGATAAAAGCCCGAGGAAGTGAGGAAGGGATAAAGGGGAATCACACAGTTTATACTATAAAAATAAATGATAGATAATGAGAGGCTCGACAAGTACATGCCTCCAAAGGAAAGGGTCTCTTCCTTGGATAAAATCTGAGAAGACACGCGTTTGACGCGACGTTCCAAGACGCCGGCTTTAATGGCTTATATAACGTCATCCACTCAACGTCCACCTTTCCATACAAAATCAAGAATGACCAGCTATTGATATCTCAACATCCATCATATTAAAATGTTATATAATTTGTAATTTATTGATAGCTACAGATATATATATTTGCAAATAAAAATTTTAAATTTAAATTTATCTGTATATTGCTGTGACAAATAATAGATATCAAAGAAGTTATTCAAACATTACTCGTAGAAACTGGGGGTGACAACTGGTAATCTGAATACATCTCATATACTATAACGTTTAGAAAATTTTATTATCATTTGTAAATTTATCATAATATATTGTGATTGAGATATCAATAGCTGGTCATTCTTGATTTTGTATGGAAAAACGTGGAAAGTGGGCGCTGTGGTGGATTACGCCAATCTAAACTAACCTCACCTTTCAGGAGCAAGGGGTACTAGGGGTTTAGAAAATCCCCTACAAGGCCAGTTCAGTAAGGAAATTACTTTACTGAAACTACACAAAGCAGGGGAAATTTTATATTAGTTTGCATCAATGGTATCAATAGCTATAAAATACAATTCTAATGCACACTCTATGTTTTGGCAACCTCCAATTTCCTTTTTTCGTCCAGGTTTGTTAAAATACAAAACTGAAATGAACGCCATGATCGATGCTAGCATGCAGGCAAATAATGGTGTTCTAAAAATTCGACAAGCGGATAGAAAACAAGAGTCAAGGGAAGGTTGGGGAAGACTAAGTGATATGTCCATATTGAATGCTCAGGGAAATAAATTTTGCTTTAGTGCTTCCATAAAATCGCTTCCTCGAAGTGTATGAAAAGCGGCCCAGCCAGTCCAACTGATAGCCATAACGTCACCAGTCGACGTATATATGTCCACAGCAAACAGGTGATTGAATATATTCGATCTCACTGTGACGGGTTATCAAGATAGATATTTCCGTATTCTTCTCGATCAACATCTGAAACTGTTCCGTCCGGCGATGCTGCACAGCTCTCTTTGGCTTTCTCATGGGCTGCAATTGTATCATGAGATCTGAGGGTAGCAACACTCAGCCCATCGCAAGGCTGGGTCTGTGAGTACGAGAATGACAAAGGGTTGCATGAATATCCGAATGCAGCATTCTCAGAAAATGCGCCAAAGCTCTGCTGAGTGCCAGATCCGTAAAAGTAATGGGTCAAGTATTGGCCTTTTTCGGTGGTCTGCTGCTCAGGCCAGTTGACATGGCTGCCATGGGCATCAACATGTCCATCGGAATTCATGATAGGCTCAATGTTCTCTTTTCCAACAGTGTATTCCAGCAGATCTCTAGGCTGGGTTTGGGTGTAGGATCTGGATGAGTGAAACTTGTAACCACCAGATGGACGAAATAGTGATTGAGATCCTACAAAAGTACCAAGGGGGGGCTTGGTGTTGCGACCAATCTTCTTGGCATTTGTTGGACTGTCTTCTCCACAGGACATAGCCTCCCTAAAGGCCGCTTGCACCCCCTCTTTGCTATCATTAAAGATTGTGAATCCACGGTGAGGCTTTCGCTCATAGTCAGTAAACATCAACTTGCAGGCCTCATCTCCCTCGACGTATTGGTTAGCAAAATATTGTAGGGGATAATTGGTTGGAGAGCAATCCAACGCTTGTCGGGATAGCTCTGCCAGAGAATCGGTGTGGCGGCGATGATCTGCTTTAGTGGGCTTTCTCCGTTGGCCTCTCAGATTGAACATACTTGACGACGCAAGTGGGCGTCGTCGGGGTCGTGGTATTCGCTTGGGAATAGGAGATTCCCCAGTGAGAGGGCTGGTGTCATCAACCTCTCCTGAGATGGGACGCTCCCGGCGCAGTGTTCCTCCTGGAGAGAAGACCAATTCTGTTGCTTCGATGTTTTCAGATGTCTTTTCCATCCGTTTCAAAATGCTGACATCTTTTTTCTGGTTTCTTTTCTTCCTCATTTGTTCCGTAGCTGAATCAAAAATATCCATACCAGGCCATAAAATACCTTTCAGCCGTGTGGCCTCTTCCTGTCCTGTGGGAGATTCTCCATCATCACCATCAGCAACATACTCCAGTGAGTCATTATCCAGAAAGGGGTCAGGAGTAACTGGGTGTCTTGGTCGATGCAGTGAAGCAGTATGAGGGTTATCAACTTGTTCAACTAAGGACTTCTTCCCTTGACTGGCAGGACTCATCTCTTTGGATGTAGAGGAGTCAGATACTGGCTTCCAGCCAATTGCATTTTCTACCCCAGAGGATAGCAACATTCTCGATTGGCATATGGGCCACAGCGGTGCACGAGGGGCAGGAGATTGTTTAGGGGTGTTATTTGTAGCACTGCTGATTCTTGGGGCCTCTTGGGTGAGGGTGTGACTGTTGTCAGTGGCAATGTATGGAAGAGACATCCGGGGGTCTAAATAGTCGGGAAGATGGCTAGTTCTAGCCGGCTGTTTGGGAGGTTTGGCAGCTGGACGAGACTCCTTAACTCTAGAATATCTGCCGAAGGATGAAGCCCTTTCAACAACTGCAAAATCTGAATTGCTCTTTTTGGCTTCCTTAGTGAGCATGCGTTCAGAGAGCAGTCCTGCAAGGTTATGCTCTTTATACCATTGGTCATAGACAGCCAGTGATTCACTGGCTTCAGGCTCTTGGTGACTTCTCACTTGGAGCTTGAAGTAGTGGGAGAGATGGCCCTTGGAGCTAACATGAGTCAGGAGGTGGGAAACATCACTGAAATTGGGCTTCTTAGGACAGATAGTGCATTTGAGAATAGAAGAAGGCATGATTTTGAGCAAACAGCCAACCCATCCACGGAGTTGGAGCCGTCCGTAAAGGGGAAAGGAAATGACAACAAAGAGCAAACAGCTTAACACAGATACACAGTCCGCAGAAACAGCAAAAGACAGGGAAAGACGAAAAAGTGACACGGAAGCAGCAACTGGGAGATATAGATGCACTTCGCTGATAGAAATGAACAGCAAACCGGTCTCTCTTCTTGGCTCGTTGAGGAGAGGTTGAGGAGGCGAGGTTGAAAAAAGGGCGAGAAATAGCAAAGTCAAGATGTTTTGACATACGTTGAGGAACAGCAACATCCAGAGAAGGCAGGGACGGCCACGGAGCGGGACACGAAAACAGTATCGTATTTGATATACAGGTGTTCGACGGGAGATAGAGGAGTGGGAATACCGCGGTATTACAAGAACGGAAAAATTGAAGGCGAGGGAGCAAGCAAAGAAAAAAGCAAGGTCCACCCGGAGGATGAAAAACATTTGAAAAGGGAAGTGACCTTACTCTCTCTATATGAATATGTAAGCAACAGTCATGGAGCTAACGTAAGCGTGATTCTTTTCATGTTCTCTGGTTCCTATAACCTCGAAGTGACTATGTGATTCGAGATGACTAGAAGCGGACAAAGATCCCGCAGATAATTGTTTTTCTCCCGCCTTGTATCCCAATTCCTATCACATATCAGGCAATGGGTTATTAGAATGCGGGAGGCCACCATCATGCTCTTATTTGTTTGGGAAAAGGTCGTCCGTGGAATAAAATAATACAGCACTTCTCTCAGCGAGACGTTTAGATAAAGTACTGCCTACTCGAAGCTGCCAGATACATTACATATGCCACGAACATACTATTTCCCTAACACTTTGCTGGTGATTTCTTTGGGCATACAGCTTCTACCAATCAGATGGCGTTCCAAAAAGGAAAGAAAGAAAGAAAGAAGATAAAGATAGGGGATGCAGAGAACTTACTAGATCGGGTCGACCTCCTTGAGGCCAGGATATTTCAATAAGCTCAAACCAGCGATCCCAAAAACAGTATGGAACACATCAACCATATCCCCCGGTCGATCTGCTATGCCACCTTCATCCGGATCCTAAAGCTTTCCGTCAACAAAAATTCACAGCCTTCAACAAGTATAGATATGAGCCCACCTGGCAACGAAGAATAAAGGCAGCCAGCTTGGGCCCATCAATCCAATGGAGTCTGCCAATCATAGCTAGACTGCTTGCAACCCACCAGCTGTAGCAGACATCCTCTAGCTTCTCCGGACGACCATTGAGCCCGCCATTATCGAGTTGCCGCTCGCTCAGCCAACCACCCAATCGGTCCGCGTCGACCAAGTCAAGGCGGCCAGCAATGGCCAATGCTCCGACGCAAGTAAATATCTGGCCCGCGTGGGACTCCGCCCCCGGACGAACCCCGAATCCGCCATCAAAATTTGCACACGACTGCACATAAGCTACGGCTTTAGGAACATCGACGAGGTGGAGGAGACCCAATAAGGACAAGGCATTAAGCGCTCCGTAGAGGAAACGAGTGTCGGTCTCCCCCCATTCGTCGCCTTTGAATGTCCCCGTAGCGCGATCCTGAAGATTCGCAATGACTAACAGCAGAAAGGCGAGGGTAAGAAAAGTTTAGCCGTCACAGTCCATGCAGAATCCCACAAATCATTCAAGATGTATATGGCATACATACATGACCCCACTGTTTCCTTCCCGCCCTGGCCTTGCTTCTCCAATTCGTCGACTGCACCAATTGTCACGAGGATCTGGACAGCACTGACAGTGTATAGCATGTGAGCGTCATGGCCTGGGGCAGCACCAAAGCCGCCGTTGTCATGCTGGCAACTGAGAACGAAGGCGATGGTCTCGTCGCGGGGCAATGCCTCGGGATGGCCAAGTAAGTGGAGCGCGGTCAAGCCCCAGTAAACTCCATTAAGGCGAAGATGTTCTGTGAGCCAGTACTCCAACTCATCTTTGCGCTGGTGAAAAGCCAATTGTCAATAGCTCAGGAACATGCGAATAACATCTTGGAAGGCAACACGCACTGTGTCAAGGTGTTTGATGTAGTCCACATGTTTCTGCACACCAAGTTCCCCGCCTGTGGAGTTTGGAGCACCACCCTTGCCTGGGCCTGAAACTAAAGACATCGTTATAGACACGCGGCCGATAACGTAAGAGCAGAACAGCAAGGGGAATCACAGTTAGTCTAAGGTAGGAGGATTAAAAAAAATAAGAATAATTCCACAATGCCTTCTTGGAATGAAAAACCGAGCCAGTTGTTCTTTGTTTGCTCGAGTCCACGGATAGCCAGGCACGTTGGCGTGATCTGCTGCTGGAGCATACCATTCAGCAGGCCACGTTCCCTTTTTTTTTGCTTCCTTTATCTTCGTGTCTCGTTAGGCTATCATAATACGTAATGCACAGCGGTCATAATCATAAAGGGGTGGGCCAGAGTTGTAAGTTGGAACCTTTCTGAGGACAATGGGTTCCATCTTGCACTGACGTCTCGGAAGAACAAAATTCCGGGCCCCGGTGGAAGCTTGGCACAACTCAAATTGTGACGATCAACTCGTATCATGCCACTTCTTTTGCAGATTCTGGTCAACGCTTGCTAGAAATCGTGTCCTGACTACTCCGTACTTCGGGCCCCTTTCACCTTTTCTTCACCTTGATATGATCATAGTTAATGAAAAAAAAAAAAGAAAAAAAGAACAAGAAAGAAAGAAAAAATCTCAAGATTACTTTCTTGGGATATCTGCGCAGGAAATAATCCGCTGGGATGCGATAAGCCAGAAACAGGGCGACGCGGCATGAAATTCTGCAAATTCTGCAGTTTTGATCATCTTCGGAAGGAATGCCCCAGCTTTCTTTACCTTACTTGCCTCCGTCGAGATGCGCCCGAGACACCAGGTAGCACCCTGCGCTGCGTCCTTCAGCAGTAGTGTTACTTGTGGAGGTAAATATCAGTTGCTGATGGAAAGTCGTTGAACTTCTGGGCATGGTGGCACACGTAGCGCCCGCATTATTACTAAATTACTCCGTACTTAGCCGATGACGTCTGTCGTCTCCGTTTGCAGGAACGATTTGCCTACGTATGGACAGCCACCAGCACTGCAATGGGCCCTGGAATGGTTTACTTGTCTAGAGAGGGGTTTTCCCATCCACTGCGCGTAGAGGTTCAACAGATGCCCATTGGTCTTAATCTCTTTGAACTCCGGCCCAGTATCAGATATAACATGTGGATTTGAGAGTGGTGGCTAAATGCAAGGGTTGTGGAAACAGTTGACGTCTTTGCAGCAGAGCTACACATATATGTAGGGGTTGAAGACGCCGCTCGGTTCAACGTATTGCACGGTAGCTGTAGACAGAATACGCAAGTCCCTTTTGTGGAATCGTAGGAAACAGAGGCATGCCTCATGTACGGAAGTTCAATAGGGGATGAGTTCGATTAAATGCCGCAATGAGTATTTTTCAAATGGACAGAAGGGTTAAATAGCTTACCAGCAAGGCTTCTTTCACTCACCCTGTCGACCGATACTAGGATTCCATGGGATTAACTCGTAACGTGTTCTGTTCTTTATTTTGACTAACCGTTCATAGCATAAATGGTCTCATCATATATAAATATCAATTTGTCGCGGTTAAACTCTTGAGTCTTGATCCACTTTCTTTTCCAGTTTGCTCCTCCCCGCCAAGGCCCCTGTGTCGCAGCATTCCGCTCGCAAGGGGTAAAGGGGCAGGGCTGGTTCAGGGGTAAAACGTCAACTTAAAATAAGACTCACCAATGTAGAGAGACAATGTACGGAGTTTACACAGGGGCAGTGACAATATTATTCCCCCGAGTGTCTCTCCCATCGAGTTGCCACTGCCAGCGCAGTTACCAGTGATACAATGATACATGAATATGTCTCTATCACACTCGCTGCATGCGAGAGAAATCGACGTGGTATGCACCGTTCATGTTGTCACGCGCGTAAAACGGCGCTATACCTACTCCTGGAGGCAAGTCAATTTCTAACATCTTAGGAACCCTTCCTTATTGACAGGTTTTTCATTCCCTATTATCTTTGACGACGAGTTGAAGAAGTTAAAAGGAGGCAGGTGTGCATTCGACAGATAAAGTTAACTGAACTATTGGGAGTTTCAGAGTTAAAACCTTAGTCCACTGCGTACCAAGGTTCCTGAGCAGCGAACTCGTGAGATAGACAAGCATGCAGTCTTTTCTCCTTAAGCAGATAGTTAAATATATAACTAACTACCATACCAGAATTGAATAATATTTTGGGAGGCAGCAGTCTGCCCCCTGTATGAGAAGGTTCCTCAACTTTCATGGATCCATGTCCAAGGGTCGCATCCATGTCTCGGGAGTGAAGAATAAGATATGACATTATTATGCACTACTCAGCGAGGTTTTCTAGTAAATATGCTCCGCTCCGTTGAAAATAAAAAAAAAGGGGGGGGCCAACTCAATTCAGGAAGTTAATATTGAGAGAAAAAGATGTCAAATAGTGAATGCAGAAAGTCAAATAAAAAAGATAAAAAGTAAAAAAGTAAAAGAAAATGGTCTGATGATATTTGAGCTGCGAAGCGCTTAATGAGTTCAGAGTATAGTTACTTCAGTTTGGCTATATCCATGCGATTTTACTGTCCGTTCCTGCATAAGAGAACAGCCGCGGAATGATATCAGAAACAACAAACAGCAAAACTGGTCGGCTGATTGTCTCTAGTCTCCTCAAAAGTCAAAATAATAATTACTACGGCATCTGCCGACTACGCAAGATATTCCAGTCTCGCACTCGGTTGGGCTGCTGCTTTAGCTTCTCGCTTCAAGATGGCCTTGGATGGGTATAGTTCGAGATAGACAAGAACTAGGTAATGGTAGTTTGCACATCTGAGGTTGTGTGGCCAGGTGCGTGGTGTTTGCGCAGAGGGTCAACATCCCGTAACTTTTCTCATTACATAGTTAGTTACATGTATTCTGCCATTCTGCTTATTGTTTTTATGTCTAGCCGCTGGCCACATACAATTCTGAGCAGGGGAAGGATAAGGGGAGAGATTCTGCCAGGAATTGGCGCCTGTATCATGAATAGTGCGTATGAGGTAGCCATCAAACAAGCAGTTCATATGGCTAGGTATGCAACTAAACCTCTGCTGCGTAGATGTTCAGGCACCTACCTGGGAACCCTGGGTTGGTGGATATATGTACTGTACCAGTCATCTGGTCGCTGGCTCCCCCCGACTGTGGTGCAAATCTGCTTCTCGATGAACCACCCGCCTAACCGCACGCTCCCCACAGCCTCATCCACCGCCCGCGACCTCAACCACTTCTCTCCTCTCTCCACTCTCCACACTCTCTCTCTCCTCTCTACCTCCGCTATCTTTTTAGCCGCCCGTCTTCTTAGAATACCACCCTTCTTTTGTTTTTCTTGTCTTTCTTTATCTAGTAATTTTTTTGTTCTTCCATCCACTCTGCTGTATTGCCACTTCCTCATCCCGTCTGTCTCGCTTATTGACTGGACTTTTGACTCCCTGACGGACTGGCCGGCGGACGAACGAACTGACCCTGTTGGACTGCCTCGTTTGTTGTAACCCAACATCCGAATAACTCCACTCCCCCTCGCCCTTTGTCCTCTTCTGCAGTCCTGCAACCCAACCCGCGACAGTCCCCCCTCTTCGACCTCCCAATATCGACCTTTCTGTCCCACTCCCTCACACAATCTCTCTCTCTCTCACGCGCTCTAGCTCTCCTGCTCTCCTGCCCTGTGTTCACAGACAGACTTAGGGAGACAGTCAACAAGGGGAAATACTCCCTTCTGTTTTCTTATTCTGTACTATAGCGGCCTAGGGTCGGTTTATTGTATGTCGCTCGCCTCGGTTTCCATTCCCTTCGACGCCCGTGTCCGCGCTTCTTTCATTGTTGTCGCACATCATATTTACGGCTACAAGCAGCAGACTGCTTGTATGGAGTGAAGCATCCAAGCATCCCTCTGTTTGTGCCTGTGATTGATTGGCCCTGTTGTCCTCTGTCCAACTACATTGCCTCCCTCTCAGCTCCTCTCACTTGGTTCTTCCTGCATGTGCTTGCCCCAATAATAAATATTGCCGTTCCGTCATCTGCAAGGTGTGACCTCGTCCTAGGCTAGCCTTGTCTTATTTAATTATTATTGCATCCCCTATTCTGGCATCGTTGACGTTTGTGCTTCCAATTCGCCTGGTATTGCAACTAATTACTCGTCGCACAACCAGCAGCTTCGTGCAACATAACCTTCTCTCCTTTTCCTCTGATCTCTCATTTCCGACTCCTTATCGAATGCCCCGAATGCGTTTACTTACCTGCAATTAACCTTATCAAAAAGACGAATTCCCTACGTCCTCTGCCAGGGTTGTGCAGTGTGGCTTGGATCAAATCAACCGTTTCACTCCGCAACCGGCATTTGACGTGCAGCACGGTTGGGAGGAAGGAAATCGCTCACGGGTTCATCATCCTGGGTAGTCCACGTTGCAGTGCCCTCCGTCTAAGGACATTGGTGAGGGGAATATAATAGGGGACCCAGCTTGTGACGTCCTAAAAGGAGCCCTAAACGTGAGTAATATCCCATTAATATTTCCCTTTTTTTTATTTACAAAGTCTATATATCTATATATATTTGCATATATCTACATTTCTATGGTCCTCTTGCCATTTGGACTCTTTCTTGCATGCTATGGAGTGCCACTCGCAACCTACCCTACCATCATGGCTAACTCACAAGGTTTACAACAGGACGGCACGTCTTCATCATCCACCCTACCGGCCGTGCTGATTTACTCCCGCCTCCCCTTCTCTTGCTGCCCACCGTCCTACGGGTTCCCTCAAGGGAAAGCTGAAAGATTCTTCTTCTCCGACTCTCGCTTCTCCACCATCCACACCAAGCCTACCGGAAACAGCGATATTCCATTGACAACAATGCCTAATAAAAAAGGATCTCAGGCTCCCCCTTTGCACCTGGGATCGCCCAGCTTCGATGAACTCTCTCAGAATGTCCGCTCGCCACTGAGCCCCCAAAGCCCCATATCACCCAGGTCCCCTACTTCACCATATCTTCAAGCATCTACTCTCCGGCCAGTGACGGGGAAAAATCCCCCTATTCCTCCACCAATGAAAGCTTCTGCCACTGAAGAGAACAATGAAATGCCGCAAACACCAGGCATAACGGCAATCCCACAATATCCACCTTCTCCCAAGGAAGCCACTAAACATGGGCGAGATCCGTCGAGGTCGTTCTTTTCCAACCTCAAAGCGTCCAAGTCAAGTCACCGGCTTCAGTCGTCAGATGGTCCGGAAAAACAGACGGCCGATAGCAACCCCCCGCCAAGTCGAGGCAGCTCGAATGATAGGGCAGCAAATATGTCTAGTCGGGGACGGAACGGTTCCTCCACAGATTTCCCAACTTCGTCTGGTCGTGCTGAAAGAACAAATGGTGAGGATATGTTTTCCCGCATCTCTTTCTTTTCTTCATGTCAAAGGACAAAAGTGAGATGTGAAAAATTACAGAGAAACTGACAACGAAACATATATAGGCAACCGGAATGACGATCAATATCTGCGCAAGGAAAGCATAACTGATCCTCACAATTTAACGTCGAAAAAAATCAAGCCCCGTTTCGCCAACATCCTTACTCGAACACGATCCATCCGGCTGGACGATTCGTATGCCACTGGTAAAAGCCATCCACCTTCAAGACGACCATCGAATGGTTTACTACGACTAGAGGAAATTAGCAGAAGCAACGATAATACCCAACCGCCATTGAAAACCGCACCATTACAACCGGACAAAATGTTCAGAGACGTGATGGGTTCGTCCGTCAGAAACCGATCAGCCGATCGCCCAGCAGCTGATGATTATCATGTCAAATCCCAGCGTCACCTAGGACATGGAGGGTCACTGACATCCTCCTCGTCGCTGAGCCAAGTCTCGGGGGCGTCGTTGTTTGACAACTTAAAGCAAACGTCCAGCGGTGCGGCTGATCGTCTAGGCAAAGCTGGGAAGGGCTTTTTCGGTAAAATCACCCGGAGCGGGAGTAGCAATGAACGCGAGTACCCTATAGATGACACATATACATGCAGAGTCATCAATCTTCCACTTGTGGAGCAAACTCGCAGGACGCGGATTTCGAAACGGTTGGAAGCGTCGAAGGATAAAACTGAGTATTGGATGCCAGCTTTGCCATGGAGATGTATTGAGTATGTCGCTTTTTCTTCAGCCATCCCTTTCGTCAATAATTCTCTCTAACAATCATTGTCCACCTGTAGCTATCTAAATTTTAAAGGCTGCGAGGAGGAAGGCCTTTATCGCGTTCCAGGAAGTGGAAAGGATGTTAAACATTGGCAGAAGCGGTTTGACACAGGTATATTTTACTTTTTATTCTCCGGGGCTCCCTCTTCTGGTCACGTAATGCTAACAGTGTTGACCGTAAAGAGTACGATATTAATTTGTTCGACGAACCCGACCTATATGATATCAACACTATCGGATCGATGTTCAAAGCATGGCTCCGCGAGTTACCTGATGAAATATTTCCTAAGGCCACACAGGCTATGATCGCAGAAAAGTGTATGGGCGCCACAACTGCCCCGCAAATGTTGAAGGACGAATTATCCAAACTACCCCCCTTCAACTACTACCTCCTCTTCGCCATAACCTGCCACCTAAGCCTCCTACACTCCTACGTCGACAAGAATAAAATGGATTATCGCAACCTCTGCATCTGCTTTCAACCGTGCATGAAAATCGACGGCTTCTGTTTCCAGTTTCTAGTCTGCGACTGGAAGAATTGTTGGCAGGGTTGCTGGACTGAGAAGGAGTATCTGGCAATCGAACTTGAAGCGGAAAAGAAGGGTATGAATAAAGATCAGATGGCTTCGAATGAAAGGGAGACTGCCGTTGAGGAAAGAGCTGTCTCGTCATCGGGCAGCAGTCAAGCTCCTAATACCACCAACAGTAATCATAATGATAATCATAATCATAATAAAACAAACAACAACATCAATGCCAACGCAGCCTCAAATAGCGGAACACAGACGTCCGGTCGCCCGGCGAGCCCAAAACGCGGACGAAAACCAGCACCACAGAGCATTAACAGCTCGCATTCACGTTCTCAATCACAATTACCGGAGCTTGGCCCGCCGCTTTCACCCATTAGGATTTAGGATCTTCCTAGTATTGGAAATACAATAAGTGACTAGTGATGAAAAAAGCTAAACATGACATTCGAAATGGAAAATGTCGATCGGTGCCTCCATCTCCGCCATCTCCAAACTGCATCCAGAAAATGGACGGATATTTTAGAACGACTTGTTTAATATTTACTACCCACCGAATCCAAAACAAAACAAAACAAAACAAGCACATGGACTTTCCGATTTCTAGAGCTGCAAAATGGGTGCCTCACATTTTGCTGCCTTTAACCGCACAGATGCCTTACCCTTTTTTTTTGAGGGGGCTTGATGTGCGGTTTCATGTGAATGCTGTGCAGAAAATTATCATGTAATGCATATGCATCTACTTCACAGTTCTGATGTTGTTTTCTTCCTGATTTTCTATTTATTTTTATGTTATTTACACATGCACTCTGTGAGCAATCTTCTTTGATTGTGGTTTTTCTTCCTCAGTTTCTCTATCTTGTTTTTGTAGTTTCAGTTTGCGTTTATTTAGTATTCTTGTTTTACTTCTTGCCTCGCAGATTTGATTGTCCTTCTGCTTCTCTGGGCCCTATCTCTGATCAAGCATGCTCTGGCGCTTAAGTGGAAGCCTTTACTTCATTTTATCCGTGATTCTCAGCTGCTAGCTTTACATATCTTAAGTTTTTAGTCTACTGTTGTTGACCACTTTTCTCCCTTATCCTGCGTTTCATATAACTGGTTTCTCTACACTTTTTCTCTTCTTTCCCGTTGTTATTTGTTATTGTTTTTTTTTTTTTTTTCAAACCTATGTATACGTTTATCTTTCAGTCTAATTTGTTCCCTGTCCGTCCTTGTTTCGGCTATTTTTACCCTCTTCCATCCTTTGTACCTTTACACTGTTAGCTTTGGCATTGCAACTTCATCGGGTGGCATTTTCTTCATTCACATTTATCAATTATTTCCCCAGCCTTTTCCGTTTCCATTCCCACTCCCCATCCCATCCCATCTTTTATTTTGTTAATTAATGGCTCTTCTATTCATTCTTTTTTTCTGTTTTTCTTTGATTTCATCCCCACGCTGGAACGGCGTTTTGAGTTCGGTTATGAATTCTTTACTTGAGTTTTAATGGTATATGTATAGATATGTTAGGCATGCATTTATTAATTTGCTTTCTTCTCATAAAAGAGCATTCATGAAAGCCGAATAGCTATGTAGCAAGCTTCCAGGTACATTTGTTTTGTTCTTATTCAAGAAAAGTATCAAGGATTGCACCCATGATGAACTTTGGAGCCGAATCCAAGTGGCGTGATAACCGTGCTCGATAGCAACAGGCCGATATAGTTCTTTGGTTGCTGTGCTCTGTGTTCATGATACCGTCCAGTCTAGAAATCCTGCTACTCGGTTTTTCAAATGCATTTCTGTTTAGGTTTTTGCTTCCTGCTGGAGAAAAAAATCGATTAGAATTTCCCTACCGTTTTGCGATGACTAGTCTGTGGTTGAAACTATTAGCAAAAATATTAGCTATCTGCATGTGTGCATTTATTAGAGGAGCAAATAATCATTATACACGCCAGATAACTTGGAGGAAAAAGAGGAAACACACCTCACATAGACGCAACAAAGCATCAGAAACGCCAAGCTGCCTTGGAGACATGACTGAAAGGCGACAGTAGAGTCCACATCCAAGCCTATCCCATCCCATCCCATTTCATTGATTCTTTTATTTAATTCACCCATAATCAAAACGGAATGGCCCAACACCAAGGACCTCCGCAGCACATACACTCAATGAGAAAATCATTCTTTCGCTCGACCAGCCCTCCGCTCATTAGCCCTCATCCGCCTCTCATTCCTCTTTATCCGTTCCACTCTCTCCCTCCTCCCCTCCCCTCTAATTCCCTTTCCCTCCCTCCTCAACCCTTCCTCCTTCTTCCACACCTTCTCATCCACCTCCACAAGCCAGTCATTCTCCCCGCCTTTGTTCTTGCCCTTATACCCCCACCTCGGTACCCACTCGCCGCTAGCTTCATCGTAGACTAGCTTCTTCCTCCGCTCCGCCTCCGCACTACCGCCGCCTGAACCGAGTTTCTTATTATATTTGCCAATCCCCTTCTTGCGAGCGAAGAGCTCCCATTTCGTCGGCTGCTTGGGAGCCGGGAGCGGTTTGAAGCGGGGTAGGAGGGTGGTGCGAGGGGGAAGAGAGAGGAGGATGCCGTCCCGCGTCGTGGAGGTTATGGTGCAGGTTGTTAAGAGCTGGTTGAGGAGGGATTGGGCGCCATCGCGGGCTGTGGCAGTTAGGGCTGCGTTAAGGGATGTGTCATTCGAGAGAATGAGTGGGTTTGGGTCTAGGGCGAGAAGGTGGCCCAGGTCGAAGGTGTAGGGTGTAGGTTTCTCGACGGTTATGGGGCTGGAGGAAGTGTTGGTAATTTGTTAGCTTGGAGGGTTTGGCTTGTGCTTGTGTTTTTATAGTAGAGGAGGAGAATCGGTGAGCTTCAATTGGAGGTGAAGATAAGAGATGCGCAACTTGAAGTTGATGTGCAAACATACAGTCTTTCTGGTTTTGGCTTCGCTTTTGACGTTGAGGCGGGGATGGAAGTTGAAGTAGAGCCAACCATGTCTGCAATTGCCATGATTGTTGAGTGGATAGTGTGTTTTACGTTACTTCAAGGACTTCGAGCTCCAAAACACAAAAAAAAAAAAAAAAAAAGAAAAAAGAAAGAAAGAAGAAAAAAGAAAAGGTCAATGACTAAGCAGAGCCGCTCCTTGGCCGCCAAAAAAAGTGACACGACTTTCCCGTTTAGGTTCTTTTAGTTCTTTCGCGCCAAATGCCTCTTTTTTTATCACTCTGTACACGTATTGCGCCAACACATGCAACAATTATATTTACAGGCCATTGATCACGGCAAGGCAACTTCGTGCCACAATGGCCCCCACTTCCTTTTGCTGGGGCTGCCTTTCGAACCTTCAGCGGGGGCCACGTCTGTTGCAGCCGCTCTCCGCTCTCCGAATCGCTCCCTTCCACACCACAGCTCCCGCCTTTGCATTGCCCATAAAAAAAAAGCCAGGCTCAGGTCAATCGGAAGCCCCTAAGTTCCGCGAATCCCTATCCGCTCGAATTAACAAAAAGGTGAAGCGCGAGAAACCTCGGCCCCCAGCCCCGGGTGAACGCAGGGCGGCGAAGGAACGCATTGTACTCAGCAATACCAACGCCCTCGAGGTTCCAGATATGCAAGAGCTCTCTGTGGAGAATATGACGAACGCAGACTTGCGCGGTCATACCGTTGGACTTCCTATGGCGTTGATAGACCGATTAAGAGGCGCCCGCGCCTTCAAAACCACTCAGGGCTGGAGTTTGTTTAGGAGACCTGGCACTCTGGTTAGGGAGGAAACGCTCGAACTGGGGAGGTTAATTACTGGTATTGGGGATGGCGAGAGCGAAATGAAAGGGAAAACTATCAAGAGAATCATTACTGGTGATAAAGGGACTGGGAAGAGTGTCCATTTGACTCAGGCTATGACCTTGGCTCTGTTGAAAGGCTGGGTTATTGTCACTATTCCTGAGGGTAAGGTAAAATTATCATGTGTCTTAACATGTCCATTTCGCTAACATTAATGCGTTCTGTTTTCGTCCTTAACAGCTCAAGACCTCACGATCGGCCATACCGCCTACGCTCCATCTCCCTCAGACCCAGGAAAGTACGTGCAACAGGACGCCGTGGCTAAAGTGCTACAACGTATGATTGCCGCCAATGCCCCTTTGCTAGCTAAGCTTCATATTTCACAAAACCACCTAAATTTAAAGGCACCCGTTCGCCCCGACATGACTCTCGAGCAATTAGCTAAACTTGGAATCGATGACACTGCACACGCCTGGCCAATATTTCAGGCTCTTTGGTCAGAACTAACAGCGACCGAAGCAACTACTAATGTTGACGGTCAAAAGCCATTCAGTTCTCGTCCACCAATCCTAGTCACAGTCGATGGCCTTGCACACTGGATGACGAATTCCCAATACCGCACTGCCGAATATGAGATTATCCATGCTCACGATCTCGCACTGGTAAACCACTTCCTTTTTCTGCTGTCGTCGGAACGTTCTTCGCCAGCACTCCCTAACGGCGGGCTTCTCCTCTACTCTACATCTACCTCAAATACACCAACTTTATATACGTTTGAGGTCTTGCTCGAACAGCTTGCTGCCCGTACCGCTGGCATACCCACAGACTCGTCGGAATTCCCTGCTGTTAGCCAATACCGCCGCCCTGATCAACGAGTCCTTGCTCTCCTTAATGAAGCGAAAGATCTGTCGACGCAAAGGCTCACTGGCTTGGACAAGGAGGATTCTAAAGGCCTGCTTGAGTATTTTGCACACAGTGGCATCCTGAGAGAAAAAATAACAGAGGAATTCGTCAGTGAGAAGTGGACACTCTCTGGAATGGGGATCATCGGTGAACTAGAAAAGTTGGGAAAAAGAGTCAGAGTGCCTCCGCCAATACCTATGCCGGCTGCGAACTGAGCTTCTCTCCACTAATTTGAAATTCATTCGACTATCATGCAACCTAGCGGACTCAGGTTCATTTCAAGGTTTGATATGTATTTTGCATCTTATACCTTTACAATAATTACATTATTTCTTTTTGTTTGACCTTTGGGTGAATTTCTCTGAATGCTGTTTTATTAGGGTTGTTTCTCCTAGACCGCATCTATTTTTTTGTTTGGTATAATGTACAGCTCTTTTTCCATCTTCATTGCTGTATCTCTGTCAAGGTTTAAAAAATAGAAGATGGTGTTTTCTCTCGGTATTCCCATTTACTATCAAAAAACGAGATCGTGTTGTTTTTAAGTCTTGCTCCATTTTGATCTGTAGCATGTCCTCTTTCCAGTTGTGAACAATCCGTGGAAGAGCAGCTAACGATCTACATTCCACAACTACCGGATAGAGACCGGCCCCCTTCACAACTATTGATACGGTACTTTGCAACATTGCCGCTGCTAGTATCTGAAGATACCTGACCCATTTCCCCAGTTCAAGTGATTGGCATTTGTCTATCGCTTTACCCTGTGCTACTCAGCTTTGATTTCCAGCCCCCTGAAACGCTATCCTTCGTAGTTGCAGTCATGAATACCATTTCAAATTTTTCAGAATTAGACTCCCTCTTCAGTCCCATTTCATTTCTTCCTTCGCCTCCGCAGATATGCATGTCCATGTAATATACATTTACCAAAACACATATCAATATGTCCGCTCCAATCCCCTCCCCGGAGGCGTCTTCATCTCGCTCGAAACATATCCCCCGTTCAGTTGCCGTCTCCTCCCCGATAATGCCAGAAAGATACGCATCACTACTCGCCCCTACAAGCCCAAATGCACCCGAGCACAAAGGAGCCAGTCAAATCCTGCTCCCGTCAACAATGATACAACTTTGCGGTATGACTTCGACAGTACCCGACATTCTCAAATTCACACCGCAACATTGCCGAACCGAGCTGGATTATTTCGATTGTTACCAGGACAATCTGCGCTAAACATTGTCCGAGAAGAAGTCCTCAAACAGAAAGGAGTATTCCGATGAAATGGTTACTATATAGATCGCAGATGTCGCGCGCTGCTTAAGGAATACCACGTAGTTACCCATGAACAAAAAAATGATGAATCAAGACTTAGAAGATGAGCTCGCTCCAAAGCGTCATGGAGCTGTCGCGCCTGAGACAGACACAGGCATGACAGAAAAGGGTGACGACCGGCAACTGCAAGCCGCGTCGCTGCTAGAGACAGCGTATGCTGCCGCTCTGTAATCCAAATGCATGTCTGACAAAATGATGGGATGGCATGTTGGGCTCAGGCTAGCCAAGTTCCGTCGGGATGTGTTGGCGTACCACACTGCGACGAGGCTGGAGGGAGGGAAGCTCCAGCTATACTGCCATATCACAGGCTGGTGGGCAGGGAGCGTCAAAACAACGCATCTTGTCCCGAGGGGGGTGAAAGGGAATGAACTGGCGTACCTTTTTGGAGATGGGGAGGTTGCAGCCTTGGAGGATCGGAAAAACGGTGAGCTGGACACTATCCGTACGTAGAGAACTTGGTTTGACAAAAATGTTGTTTTGTCTAGGGATCACGCTACATGCAAAAATTGAAGATGCCAAGGATGCCCGAGTAATTGCTATAATACCGAGCCTACCGGTAGAAAAAGCACAAACTCCAACACAATGGAGATGCGTCCTGACAAAGGAGTCATACCGGGATCGCATTTTCAGTCGCGACTTGGTAGGGCATGCTTCACGATGGAATGTAGGTGCATTCTCGCGCTTGCCTCCTCGTACAATCGGTCATACCGGTCCATTCTGTCGCTGACCAACGTACAATGACAAGAGCTAGATGGCAAACCGCTGACCTTCCCAACTAGCTCAAACCGGCCGGCAAGCCGTTTCCTCTTCTTCCCGTTCATCACGACCTATCTCCAAGCCAAGATTCAGGGGAACGCAGAGTGGGCTGAGAAGATTGAGACGAGCACTGCATACGACCTATGGCCCTAATCAGGACCAGGGGGTTACCTGGAGAGGTACACTCTCTAATCCATTGGGCGGAATATATCCGGATTTGACCTTCCGGCTTCCTTGTATGAGGGGTTGATGTCCAAAGCTGAGAGCCCAGCGAAGGACCCGGATTATGACACTGTTCTATCGATGCGTCTTCGTGAGGTATTGGCTAGTGGGATGAAAGGCCTAGGTATTCAGAATAACGAAAAGTTTGGAAATGAGCTGAGATTGGTGAACGGGGCGAGGGAATTGGAGTAAGGAAGCATGATTCTGCTCATGACTGAGTGGTGCATTTTGACTTTGTTAGCCGAAGTTTGGGGATGCTCATGTCGATCTATGGATCATTTAATTAGGAAATTGAAGTGTGAAATTGTCGTGCAGATGTTACTGCAAAGAACCAGGGTAACTAGGTCGTAAGAACAAAAGAAATATGCAAAACAGTTACAGGCCTTTGTTATCCAACAAGCTCATCTCTATTCAATGATGTGCTCGACTATCAGCCATCTCATCCCTCCATTCAATAAAGCCTCAACAAGGTCCTAAATATGAATATTAACATATATATTCTATAGCTAGAGCAATGAAAAATACCTGTACACACTTCATTCTCTTCAATATATAGCCGAACCATCTGTTGTCTCGATGACAACCTTCAATCACTGTGAAACTGAATGTAAGTCATGATCAGCACCTATACTTACAGTGCGTCCTTGGGCGGAGGCGTACCGTGACCCAATTAGTTTGTATCTTCAGAAAGATGATTCTCATATTTTGAGAGTGCAGGAAAGACTGATAGAGGAAGAAAAGAATTGCTATTCACTGTCTGAATAAGATAACATTTATTGCAAGGAGAAAGCTTTGAGGATCCGTCCGCTCTCTTTTTTAAAAGAATATTTTCTCATATCTTTTCGTCTCTCCCAGAAAACAATGGCGGATATGGAGGATGGGGTAGTCTCAAAGCACAATCAATGGCTAGAGAAGAATATTCCCACTCATGAATGCTTAAAATAGCATTGATAATATCTGAGGAGTGTCCTTGCTTTCATGTTCCTTGGAAGAAAAAGGGGTTCCCGCGCCGAGTCATTCATTAGACGTTCGATTCCCAGCGCCCCACTCCGTACTGTACAAACAAATGCAATCTCTGTATCCTCCCGGCAATGTCAAGCAATATGAGCAACTGGATATACAATAGAAATACTGGAAAATGCAGGAGAATATATGGTAATAATATATACAATATACAAAGACATATGTCACATCAAACTCGTCCTTCCTCCAATCTCCCGCCCGCCCTCACCGGTAGGCATCTCCCCGTTCCTCCCAACAATAAATTCTTTGTAAATAGCTTCGAGGCGGTTGCGCTCTACGTCGCTAATGGAACAACGAGTGGTTGCGAGGGATCGTTCCATGTGGGTCCAGCAGATATAGATGTCGTCACTTGCATCTTTATCCGCAGCAGTGGCGCCATTGGCACCGAGAGAAGCAGCATTAACTAACTGATCTGATGCCTCTAGTTCTTGTTGACATTGGCGCTGGCGTTTACGGGCTTGTTTAATTGCGTCGAGTTTCGCAGCAACGACAGCGGGAGGTGGTAGAGATGATGCGGATCCTTCTATTAAACGTGTTCGAGAAACTACAGCTGTAGCATGTTCATCTGATGAGTAGAGAAATTGTATGAAGGGTTTCTTGGCGATCTTTTCTGTGCTGGCCTTGATATTGCCATTGACAACTGGGATGACTCCATTTGTGATTGCTGGTCGTTTTGGCCTATTTTGGGGGTTATTGGAGTTAGAAGATCGGTCACCTAGCGCGTCGTGGATTGCTTCGAGGTGTGCGTTGTAAACAACCGCCTGCAGGTCGGCGCCAGAGTATCCTTTAGTCCGATCTGCAATTTCGTCGACACGCGCGATTACTTCCTCGCTAAGCTTGAGTTGCTTACTCAACGCCTGGATGATATCCGCTCGGTCCGAGTGCGAGGGCATGTCACACAGAAGCGACTTATCGAGGCGTCCGGGGCGGAGCAACGCTGGATCGATAAGGTCCGGTCGAGATGTAGCCGCTAGGACGTATACACCTGAAAGACCCTCCGCCCCGTCCATCTGAGTAAGAAGCTGATTGACCACTCTGTCGGTAACTCCGGTAGAGTCATGTCCCCGTTTTGGCGCGATACTATCAAATTCGTCAAAGAACAGGATACAGGGCCTAGCAGCCTCTGCTCTCTCAAACAAGTCGCGGACACTCTTTTCACTTGCACCAATATATTTGTTGAGGATCTCGGGACCCTTTACACTGATGAAATTGAGCCCGCATTCCCCTGCCACCGCACTTGCAAGAAGGGTTTTTCCGCAGCCTGGGAACCCATATAGCAAAAGGCCGGAACGTAGACGGAGTGGACACTGAGCGAATATTGGGGCATATGTGGTGGGATATTGCAGGGTTTCAAGGAGAGTTTTTCTGGTTTCATGAAGACCACCAATTGACGCAAAAGTGGTTGAGGAGGATGTCAGGGTCACGTTACGGAGAGAAGCAGGTGTGAAGCCCTTGAGTGCGTGGGAGAAATCTTGCGTGCCTAGTGTGATTGCACAGGAAGTGGATGATGTATCTTGAACTGAACGGATCAAGGCTTCATTTCTGGCGCGAGCGGTTAGCAGAACGAGGTCACCGGGCATGTATCCGTCTGTCTTCCCAGCTAAGTCAAGGAAATCCAGGTCTCGGCTAAGGATAAAACCATCAGACTGTCCCGATGAACCAGGTCGGCTGCCGGGATCTGATGGTTCGAGCCAAGAGTCTTGAGTGGATGAACTTTGGTTTCTTAAATGGCCATTGACCACATTCTGGAATCTTGTAACTGGTCCATCTGCTGCTGTTAATTTTTCAAGAACCATTCTTCTTCCATCCTTGTTTGGCGCCTTCAAACTAATGATTTCCCGAACGACATGACCTCCAACAATAACATTGTTGAGTGACTCCTTCGCCTGTGCCGTTGCAAGTAACACGACAGAGGAGTTGGCTGAACAAAATTCTCGTACAGTTAAACAGACAATCTCGCTAATTTGGCGACTCCTTCCATTCTCACCGCCAACCTGAAGTTCTGTTTCTACCGGGCAGAGACGGTCCAGGTCATCCAAAATCACAAGAGACTGGCCACCCTGTCGCGCACACCAAGACGCTGACAGGAAGAGCCGATGGAACGTTTCCTTAATTGTAGAGATGCGTGTTTCGTGCGTCACCAGCTTGCGGCAAGAGAAGAAAGACACGTTAAAAAGGTAATCCTCGCGTAAATTGTGGGCTAACAACTGACACAAGGATGTTTTGCCAGCACCTAATCCACCGGTGAGAAGGATCGAGGACGATCGAGTAAGATTTGAGAGGCAATTTTCGATAACTGTGTCTATTCCCACCAAATCAGGTGCGTCATCCGGGATCGGGTCAGTCGATGGAGCGAAGGACGGGACACTGTCCTGCGGTTTTGTTATCTCTGGTTGGATATCAAGATCTATTTTGCATTCCGAGCCGAGAAGCCAGCCAAATGCTACCTTATTGGTCTCTGATGATGGATTTAAAGGCGGGTCGAAGCGAACAATCCCCCCTTCAAGTTCTAAGGAGGCAGCTTGGTTTTCAAGCTTGGGTAAAATCATTCCATCAGTTATAGCGCCCGATAACATACCTGAATCGGATCCCGGACTGCCATACAAGAGCTTGATACGTTCACTCAACGAATCCCGATAAGCAGAGGAATCACCACCGAATTTTAACCCATCTTTCTTGTTAGAAAAGCTGGAGGCGAAAGGAAAAATTTTAATGGATTTTACCGAAGAGTGTGGAATTTGAGGTGGAGCAGCCTCAACACGGACAATTCCTCCAACCATTCCATCGGATCCAAGTGCGGAGCAGAGATGGGATGAAAGAGCGACATGTTGACAATCAGGACTCTCATCCCAAGTTAGAACTCTGGCAACAATTTTCTTCGAAGGCTTTCCGGCATCGGAAGACTCCTGCTCTTTTTTCTGCAGCTGCTGTTGTGGATCAACAGGTGGAAGTAATCCGGCCGGGGTAACAATTGAAACGCATGCCCATACTGTTCCCCGGAGCTCATTTTTCTCAAGGATCCCTCGATCAATCCATATCCTAAACCCTTCGTTTTTCTGGGTATCCGAATCCTCGTCGAACCAATCCTGCGTGTGGCGCCGATCCACGCTTCGAAGATAGACTGCACCGTGCAACGCTGAATCAGAATGGTTGCTTTTCGGGCGGACAGTGCTCCCACTACTACGACCGCTTACGCTTTTCCAACCAGTACTAGTGGTGCTTCTATTCTCGCTGCGTGAATGCCCGCTGGACTTTGGGCGAACTTTTGGAGCAACTACAACTTCAGCATCTTGTGCGATTTTTGCAAATGGAGAGTTCGCAGGTGCAGGAGGTGTCAGAGATGTGATTGTGATGTTGGCCGTGGAGGTGGGTGATAGGTGTAATGTGAGGGGATGGGAATGCGATATCTGCCCAACTGTTGTACCACTGTACGCCGGATTTGGAAGAGCCCGAATTTGAGACAAGAGATTAAGCTCTAGGAATGTAGCATGCAGTTCAATAACTACCAACGCCCAGTTAGCATAGTCAAGTAAGAGATAACGAGAGTTCCAACACCTACTCTCCCAATCAGCTGGTGTTAAAGGTTCAATATTAACAGTATGCGCCACTAAAGGGTCAAGATGCAACAGCAAGCCGACCTAATTGACAGTTAGCAGAGTGAAATTAGATTTTTGACCTGTTTGATACTCACCCTTTGACCGTCACTCAAGCCCAAAACTCTCCCGAAAGTGGAATCGATTTCAACAGTCGGGATCTCCTGCTCCCTCGAGAAGTCCCTAACACCACTTATTCCATCTTTGCTGACTACGGGAGCAAACCTTCGCTTACTTGGCATACCTGTCCAACCCACGTATGCGCATCTTTGCAGCTGGCTCGCAGTCGATGTGCTGGATGCGGGGCGGTATTGAAGCTCGACAACGACGTTTTGGGCAGGCTGCGAAACAAAGAACCCTTAGGCCACTAGATGCAGAAGTTGATATTCAATAACCTTACCGTATTCGCGTTCACCAACAATGTCACCAGCGACGGCGGCAAGTTAGCAAGACAATTCTTGAGTGGAACAAGGACCACCTCCGCCGTAGTGGACGTCTTCCTGTTACCGGGAGCCATGATAGGACAATTATCAAAAAGGAGGTCCCCCTTTGCAGATGTATCTACCCAGCAAAGAGGGTATGCTGTGAAGGGAATAAAATGCTTTCGAAATGAGCTACCACCGCGCTCTGGCTGTAGAAATAAGTCGCTGCTTCCGGGATGTTTCTTCGGCCCGCACGAGTGCTTGGCCGGGATCCGGGCCGAATCTTAATCCGCTCCGAGGAACGCTAGTCCTAACTAGAGGTTAGAAGGGCATTTGCAGTTCGGAAACGCGTTCACGTCGCGTAGACGCGCGCAAAGCAGCTCTTTCACCCTTTGGGAAGGAACGAACACCATCAAAAGCTCAAGTTCCGTCTTCAATTTGCAACAACTGCCAGCAACAATAACCACACCACCCTACGACAATATCAACCTCTCTTCCAACTGCACCACCATCCTCTCCGTTCACATTACTGTATCCCAAGCGCTTTTCCCTCTACCACCTCTTATACAGTTCTGGTTTGTCGTCCTCACTGGTGAATGCTTCGCTATGGCGCTACTTCAGTATCGCGCTCCCGTCAAGTATGCAGTTCAACAAGAGATTTTCAAGGACTTCCTTCAGACTTTTAAGAGTTTCGAATCAGCCTCAGAGAATGCTGCTACTGAGGCAATTGAAGGCCTTCATATTGATGGCGACAACACAAGCGACGAGTACGATTTCATGGACGATGTTGATGGTCAACAAACGGGAACCGCGCGATCAAAAAAGCCGAAATTGAAGTACATGCAGATGTTGCAAGAGGTTGCAGATCGAACAAGATCCAATATTCTTATAGAATTAGATGATCTAGAGACAGTAGGAAGCACTTTGGGCAACGTTCGTTCCGTCAGCTCTTCTAACTATGAAGTGATAAATTATAGTACATCAAATCCCTGCCGGATGGCCCTGATTCAAACATTCTGGCAAACATCGAAGATAATGCAAAACGATACATTGATGTATTCTCCAATGCAGTCGACCAAGTAATGCCCAAAGAGACAAAGGAAGTTTCGTGAGTTCTTCATCCGGCCCCGTTCCTGCATCGAATATGACAGGGAACGTCCTTCTGATTTCAATTCTACCCTCAGATTTAAAGATGATGTCCTTGATATAATCATGTCTCAGCGCGAGCGAAGAAACGAAACAATGACCCTGGCTGCTGAAGCAGATCCTGAATCTGAAACAGGCCTGCCACCCTCAATTTTTCCTCCAGAACTGACCCGCCGCTATACTTTAAATTTCAAGCCATTGACCACCTCGGGTTCTAGCACCGATCGAAGCAAGGCAATAGCTGTTCGAAATGTTCGCGGCGAACACCTTGGCCACCTTATTACAGTGCGGGGCATTACCACCAGGGTTTCAGATGTCAAGCCTGCTGTTAAGATAAATGCCTACTCTTGCGATCGTTGCGGATCTGAAGTCTTCCAACCTGTTGTTTCAAAGCAATTCTCTCCACTTTTCGAGTGTCCATCTGCCGAATGCCTGCAGAATAACACCAAGGGACAGCTGTTTCTTTCTACCAGAGCGTCAAAGTTTATTCCATTCCAAGAGGTTAAAATTCAGGAGATGGCAGATCAAGTCCCCATTGGCCACATTCCACGCACTCTAACGGTTCATTGCCATGGAAGCCTTGTACGACAGGTTAATCCTGGTGATGTAGTTGATATTGCTGGGATCTTCCTCCCAATACCTTACACTGGATTTAGAGCGATCAAAGCAGGCCTTCTTACAGATACGTATCTAGAAGCACAGCACATAACTCAACATAAAAAGGCCTATGAGAATCTAGTCATGGACTCGCGAACTCTCCAGAAGATAACTCAACATCAAAGCTCAGGAAACATGTACGAATACCTATCACGTTCCATTGCCCCTGAAATCTACGGCCATCTTGACGTTAAAAAGGCGTTGCTCCTACTTTTGATTGGAGGAGTCACCAAAGAAATGGGAGATGGAATGCGTATTCGTGGTGATATTAATATCTGTCTTATGGGTGATCCTGGCGTTGCCAAATCTCAGTTATTGAAGTACATCACTAAGGTTGCTCCCCGTGGTGTTTATACTACTGGACGCGGAAGTACCGGTGTGGGCCTTACTGCAGCGGTGATGCGTGATCCCGTTACAGATGAGATGGTGCTAGAGGGGGGTGCTTTGGTGTTGGCGGACAATGGAATATGCTGTATTGACGAATTCGATAAAATGGACGATGGGGACCGAACTGCAATTCATGAGGTCATGGAACAGCAAACAATATCCATTTCCAAAGCTGGCATTTCAACCACTCTCAATGCTCGCACATCGATTCTAGCAGCAGCCAATCCCCTCTACGGCCGATATAACCCGCGCATATCACCGGTTGAGAACATTAACCTCCCGGCTGCCCTTCTCTCCCGATTTGATGTCCTTTTCTTAATGTTGGATACGCCTTCTCGCGATGCTGATGAGGAGCTTGCTAATCACGTCGCATACGTCCATATGCACAACAAGCATCCTGAGACGGACGAAAATAACGTAGTTTTCTCACCCCACGAAATCCGACAATATATTGCTAAAGCTCGTACCTACCGACCCAACGTCCCCAAACGAGTATCCGATTATATGGTTGGCTCCTACGTTCGGCTGCGCCAAGAACAAAAGCGCAACGAGGCCACCAAGAAACAATTCTCACACACATCTCCACGTACCCTCCTAGGTATACTCCGTCTATCACAAGCTCTCGCCCGTCTTCGCTTCAGCGAGGAAGTGATTACCGAAGACGTGGATGAAGCCCTGCGACTAACCGCAGTGAGCAAGGCGAGCTTATACCACGATTCGCAGGGTGATGGTGATCAGAGCCCTATGAGCAAGATATACAACCTCATCCGGGGTATGCGAGAGAGCGGTGCTGCGGCCGTGGAAGATGGGAACGAAGGGGAGTTAAGCATGCGGAGAGTGAGAGAACGTGTCCTCGCGAAAGGCTTCACGGATGATCAGCTCAGCCAGACTATTGACGAATACGCGAGCCTAAACGTGAGTTTTGTTGTTTCCCTTGTTCACAGGTTTTCCTACGCTCTATATCCCTTGAACATTGTCATCGTGTTAAATACTTATCCCCCTTCTCTTCTAGGTTTGGCAAGTTATCGGCAATGGGACTCGCCTTGTTTTCGTTGAGATCGAAGATGACGAGCTTATGAACATTATATGAGACAATCAAAGCTCTGATTTGTAATGGTGGGGAAACCGGGATCCTGCCATGCAGGAATTTTCCCGAACGTTTTCTCCTTCTAGGTACAGGATGTCTCTATTATATTCCTTTATCACGGATATCCCGTCCAATAATGTATCTGGTTATGTTCACCTTTTGCTTGAAATGCGTCTCGCTTCATATGCAAGGTTATGTATGCGTGTTTTTATTCGTCCATGGATATTGGCAGGGCGTTGATAGGGCAGGAAGGATTTTCTAGAATATCAAGAAAAAGCTCTTTTTGTTTTGACGCTTTAAAACTTTATCCACTAAATTATGAAAGGGATTTCAGCAAGCAAAGTGCTTTCTCTAAAATATTGGCATGTGATAATAATCACTGGTCTTTGATGAATGGCAACGTTAGCAGAAGCCGGAAAGACTTGACAAGATATCGGAAGAAATTGTTGATATATGTTTGTGCCGGAAATAATTTCGTAGTTTCCCATTGAGTTGATCTCTCTCTTGATGGATAAAAGTCAAAAGTGTTCAACAACTCTCAGGTCAACCAATTCTGCAAGGTATATAGATCTTGAGCTTTCCCTTTCGGTCGGCATTTTAATTTGTCACAAATGTCCTTCAACAAGTGATAGAAGAATGATAGGAAGACGTGGCATGTCTAACGATCTTCACCTGTCACAATCGAAAAGCTCGAGCTATTGACAAGATGAAAATACCACTTGAAAAGCTATATAGATAGAAACTCTGTCCTACTTCGTGAGGAAACACAAACGAGAAGCTGGGTTTTGGACCCAAAACACGAGGGAGCAGTGCCGTAAACCTCCGAGACATCTGTGTGACCGCGCATCGTTTTGGAACAACATGGAGACATGGGGTTAGCATGAATGTGAGAGTTACATGGGAAGCGGGGAAAAACCGACCAACGAAGAATGCAGACAGCAGTTTGGTGGGATCTGTGGCAAGAAGAGCAAAAATCCAGACTTAATTTCGCACACATGAGCAACTGCAAATGATGGATGATTGGTTCTTGCAACCATGAAATGCGTTATGGTTGAGCGATCACGACTCGATCCTGCTAAGGCTCGATTCGAACATTGTCTCAAAAACAGGAGGCAAATGAAAAAGCAAAAAGGGCAGGAAAAAGAAAAAAAGAAGGAAAGCAAAGGAATATCATTATGCACTTTGAGCAGAGAAAGGGTGCCTGTCTTTTCCCTCGTATTCTACAGGAGAGATCGTTGAACAAACTACATCCTGGGCCGGTCCTGCAGGTGAACCCTGTATTCTAATTTGCTGGGTTTCTGATGCTTTGAACCAAAGTCGATCTGTATCATTAACTATATTTGACTCGAGGGCATAAAGCAGATGCAGCTGACGGCTGTATATTTCTATTTTCTTCTCTTCTCTTCTTTTGGAGAAACAATGTGATGTTCGCCCTCTGCTGCGGAACAGCCTGGAAGTGCAATATTTGATATTTGTGAGTGATAAAAAGATAATCGGGCTTCAGGAATATTTACATGGCACCCACACAAGATCAAAAACCAGGACAATCCAGGAGATTTGCCAAACAAGAGGAATATGGTTGCAATCCTTGGTCAAATAGTCTTAACTAGTTAGTAGTAAATGAATTGAGAATAAATGACTCGATCATGATCGAATTTAGGGCTGGAGGCTCTGCAGATGCCGATCTGGATTTCCGTTTCCGGTTTAGCGGCAGAAATAGAAATCCCAAATATAAACAACGCTAAGCTTTATTCAGCCGCGAGAGCTCCGCTTTCTTCATCGTCGAACCAATCACAGCGTCCCCCCAGCTACCCCAGATTTTGGCTGCTTCCACTCGCGGCAAGGATCGCCCGATTGCAGCCTCAACTCAACAACATCACCACCATCGCCCGGGATGCATGGCGAAATCTTGATAACAATGCACGGAGGACAGTACATGGCTATTTCTTTGCTGGTTCGTCCCATCGACTCTGATCCCTGCGATCCCGAGGCTGAAGCTGAAGCTGAAGCATCTTGTCTCTCCAAAGCCGGCGTTGTACGGAGCTAGTGCCGGTTTTCACTCAAATCTTTCTACGCTTCGGCTACGATCGCAAGAACGGGTGGTTACTTCCAATGGAATACATACAGGTCGTACATTCCTCGATGTCGGCAGATCTGGAAGTGTTGTATCTTGATTTCATTCAAGACAACAGATAACCCTGGCAAAACGAGAATCCAGGATGACAGAATTATGTTTTCATGGATTATCCACTTCGTCGATTCTCCTTTCGCCTGTACCTTGTTCAAGCAACCCATGTTTATTTAGCCTTTGGGCCCTGACAGATGGGGTTTTGCGAACGAATTTTCCTTTAGCTCTTTTCTCCATCCCTGAAAATTTAATTCGTTCGCTTTGCGACATTTTCGGTGCTCTCTTGATCGTGCATTCAGCTCATTGAAAATCCACAGCCATGCATAGCCCTTCGTATGTGACGGGGAGCTAGTGGTCTAGGCGTGATTCATAGATGGTTCGATAAGTCACCAAGTTGCAGCTTTACCACAGCGCAGTGATGCAATAATGTGTTACCCCAGCTTCTTGCAACGAAGGCAACTCTGAACACTGGTACACTGCCACACTTCCCATTGATTTGGCTAGTTGTGTGGACAGACGTCATATATTGTTCTATTTTGAATTTGACTCTTGTCCATGTTTCTGTTGCTGGCATCAGTTAGCCTGCCCATGATGAGACACTGCCTGTTGAATGGACAGGTTTTTGAACATGGCCTATCAGGAACCAGGCGGGTATGATGCTGGAGAGGGGTTGAAAGCAGGCCACGGAGAAGGCTCAAAGATATAAAAAGGTGCGAATTTGCTCTCTTTTTACTTCTTCTTTTTCCTTAATTTTTTAACAAGCACCCAGTCGTTCGTTCCCTGAGCTGAAGATATTCAAATACTTCTTTTTTTCAATACATATATTTAATGTAGAAAAGCTCTTCCATCATTCCCAATCGACTTGCAGTATATCAAAACCCATTTTAATCGCAGCTCAATAAATAATCAACCGCAAAAATGCTGAACATCAAATCGATCTCAACCCTCCTCCTCCTTGCCAGCTCCTCCCTCCTCGTCGCTGCCCGCCCGGGAGAGTATCCCACGGACAAGTACCCTACCGACAAGTACCCTACCGATAAATACCCTACCGATAAATATCCCACCGACAAATATCCCACCGACAAATATCCCACCGACAAATACCCTACTGACAAGTACCCCGTTGAGGACAAGCACCCTATTGATAAGTACCCTACTCATAAGAAGCCCAAGCCACAGCCCGCCCCCGTCTGCGGCACCTGCAACCCTATCTCGGGCCAGAACCACTGTGATATAACCACTTCCTGCATCAACACGGGCAAGCGCTTCCACTGTGCCTGCCGGGCTGGCTACAAGGCCAGCAAGGACAACGACAACATCAACAAGCAATTCCGTCTGCCATTCAAGAACTTCGAGTACCTCGTCTTCACTCCCGAGTCTACCGAGTGCAAGATCCTTTGCGACGATAACACGAAGCCGGCCAATGAGCTTTGCCAAGAGGTTCCGCTTTATCAACAATGCGAGGCATAAGCCGCGTTTCTCTTGTTCTTCACTCACTAGAGAAATGGGATCGCATGTTTTGGGGTATTCGGGTTTGTTTTTTCCAAGTATTTTGAACACGTTGCTTGCTTTGTTCGTTTGTAATGGAGGGCTAGTTGGGACAGGGGGAAGAGAGAGACAACTAATTTTTGCGGGTCGGGGAAAGCTTCATCTATGTGCTCCAAATAGGGGTTTTCGTGTTTCCTATTGATAGCAATAAATACCGATGAAGTCGGACATAGGGAAACATCTTGTTGTGTGCAAAATTATTTTAATACATTGCTTAGACTCCTTTTGGTTACTTGAATAGTTATTATTTAATCTTAAAGATGTTCACTTGTGGGCTATAAAATTTACATAAAGCAATTATTTCTCTATTGTTGTATGGACATCTTTCGAAAAGATTGGTTCACCGCCTTTGAAACTCTTCCATTTCAAGGGAAGCAAAGGAAACAAAAGCGATGTTAGACTTAAACCCATATATAGATATATATATATAGATAGATAGATAGATATAGATATAGATATACTCTACTCTAGAATCTTTACCTCTAAAAATCGCACGCAAACTAACCAGGATCACCGAATCGAAAGGCCACAGGCTAAATTTATTAGCCTGGAAACTAAAAGCTTCGCGCAAAAAGGAAGACGAAAGAATGAAATGTCCAAAGGAAAATTAGGATGGGCTACAGCTTGGCCTTCATCCGACCATCAGCGTTCTCCTTTTCCGCCCGTTCCTTCAGTGTACGTCTCAAGATCTTCCCACTGGGGCTTTTAGGAATCTCGTCGATGAACCTCACCCCTCCGCGCAGCCGTTTATGAGGAGCCACTTTACCCGCAAGCCATTTCATGATCTTCTCCGCTTCCGCCTTCTCTGCCGTGGGCCCCGCAGCTTTGTCTTTCAACACAACGTAGGCGCGGGGTACCTCAGAGCCATGCTCTTCGCTCTCAACGCCAATGACCGCAGCGTCATCAATCGCCTCGTTCTCCATAAGAATACCCTCAAGCTCCGCCGGGGCAACCTGGAACCCCTTGTATTTGATGAGCTCCTTGACGCGATCGGTTATGTATAGATTGCCATGCTCGTCCTGATGCCCGACATCACCGGTGCGGAACCAGCCGTCGGCGGAAAGACACTGCGCCGTCGCCTCTGGGTTGTTCAAGTATCCAAGAAAGACGTTGGGGCCACGGATATAGATCTCTCCTGTCTGTCCAATGGGCAGCTCGACAGGCTCGCAGCCATCGTCAGGCGAAGTCATATACTTGATTTCCTGGTTCGGTAGCAAGCGGCCAACTGAGCCGATGTATTTGTCCCAATCCGCCCATGTTTGCGTATGGGTTGTGGGGCTCGTCTCGCTGAGACCGTAGCCCTGCTTGACACCCGTCTTGATGCGGGTGGACATGGCTTCGACGAGCTCACGACTGAGCGGCGCCGCACCGCAGTTCAAAAGTCTCAGGGAGGAGAGGTTGTACTTGTCAACGACGGGGTGTTTTGCGAGGAGGACGACGACGGGAGGTACGATGTAGGAGAAGGTGATGCGGAACTTCTGGACGTGGGCGCACCATTTTTCGATGTCAAATTTGGACATTACTACCAGATGCAAGCCAGTGTACATGGATTTGTGAATGATGCAGGTCAACCCTGAAGTTTTGCACATTAGATACTGCGGACGATAAAGAAAATTTGAACCAAGGAGGGCTGGGAATAGGCGGTTATGTACCGTATATGTGGAAGAATGGTAGAAAAGCCAACACTTTATCCCTATCCCAGCTCAGGTTCCCCAGCTCTCCAGCAGTAAACTGTAGGATATTCGAAACGATATTGCGATGCGACAGCATAACGCCCTTAGGTACACCGGTCGTCCCCGAACTAAAACACAGAAACGCCAGGTCCTTCGCTGGATCGATGCGCGTCTTGCGATATCTCGTGGATTTCGATATATTCCGCACTGAGGTGAAATGTTTAAACTTCGCACTCGGGTCCCGCGCATCGCCCAGCAGGATGATACGGCTGTCAGGAATCCCGGCCAGTTTCGCGGCGGCGGTGGCAGTGGGCAGGAGCGCCATTTGGGTAACGAGTACTTTGGCGTTTGTCCCCTTGAGCTGGAAGGCCAATTCATCCACGGTATATGTCGGGTTTGCTGGGGAGACGACACCGCCAGCCCAATGGGCTCCCCACATCACGGGGGGCATGTCGATGTTGTTGGGGGAGATGATGGCTAAGACGTCGCCCTTTTGCCAATCCCAAGTGGCCTTTAGACCCATTCCAAAGTCCAGGGCGGTGGACTTCACTTGGGAATAGGTGTATGAGCGGAGGGTATCGGCATCCTCGAGCATCACTATTCGTCGGCGCATTAGTAGAAGTTAAGAGAGTTTGAATTTAGCTTCTAAACGGCTGATCGGTGAGATCACAGCCGGTTAGATTGCACCTATCAACAAACCTTGATCGTCAGGGAAAGGCTCCCACTTATTCTCGAAAAGAAGAGTCCATACATCGATATTTGGAATCTCTAATGGCGGGTACGGCGATTGAGCCGGCATGATTGGCGACTTGACGAGAGGCCAGCTCGAAAAAAAAACAACGGACGATACTGGTACGCTCCCCAAAAACAGATCCCAAAGCTCAACGGCAAACGAATGGCCCAATGGAAGTGAGGATACAGCGCTGTGAGGTGCAAGATGGCGCTGAAGCTGGAGATCATGGATATCAAGATGATTGACGGCGGAGGAGAAAGCGCCAATGCGGAGGCCAGCGACTTCGGGCTTCGGCAATTCCAATCGCTGGGCGGCGGAGCTAGCCGCATCGGTCGTCTTGGCATGCCGAAATTTGTCTCTGCCGAGGCCTTTCCCAATCTGAATGCCAGCGGAACAATGTATGGCGGAAAAATCAACCAGCATACACACATATTTAACTAGATAGAACACTACATTAAGAACTTGGTCACTAATTCGGGCTATTCATACTAATACAACAACAGATGCTTTTTCGTTAATGGTTCTGGACAGGTTGATTCTTGATACCCAGTCCTACCTGATTCGACGATTACCTCCATTGCCTCCCAGCGCCTTGAAACGAAGGAAAAAAGCGCGAGATAAGATGAAAGTAGAAAATAATGGAAAAGTCATCCTTCAATGCCGTTTGTAGTGCTCGTGCTTGACGCTGGTCTGTAACCATCATGCTGCGTTGCGATGGCAACTTTGGAGCGGAGATTGGATACGGAAAGCCCGAAAACATAATCGGGATTGCGTCCTGCTGGGAGCGTGCTGCCGAAGAGCTGTTTCCTAGTAACTCGGATAACCTGGTCCGAACTTCCAGTCTGGGGTTCCGGGAAAATTTCCTACATATAGGTTGTCGTCAGTCATTTGTGCTGTGGAGAAGATGTTATACAAAACTAGCTTACCTCGCGCTGCAACAAGACTTCGCTGCCTTCAGAATCCATGCCCCAAGTCTCAATTTTTCCCTTGACGAAATTCCCTTCCGCTTTGGTCCATTTTAACAAAATCACCAATTCAACTTTTCCAGCAGACCCGACTAACCAGAGCCGCATGTTGTGGTAAGATAGCACCATGGCCACTAGGTTATCCAAGTCAACGTAACCATTTGTTAAATGGTTGCGCTCATAGTGATATATATACCCGTGGGCGTGGCCGCCCATCCCACCACCTATACACTGCGACCGCCAGCCACAGCGTAGTGGGCAACCACAATGTCATGGTTCAACCGAGTGAGACGCTGAGACCATGCTGACTTGATAGCCACAGTCGGAAAATATTTGCCTTCGGGAACAATGCCCATGTCTGGCTCTTTTACTGAGCCTGCATATCGGCCTTGGGACCTTTGAATGGCTTAAATTTGATGGATATAAATCAGTAACCATAACATAGTTGCTGCAGATGATAATTATTTACTAGTTCCAAGCATCAAATCCAGCTTGCCGAATCCTGCAGCTGTTATGAACTGCGTTGCTTTCATATTGTCAATCTCCTTGTAAAGCCATGCCTGATGACAGTCGTAGGTTCGCGTAGGCATGGTTCTTATATCAAGCGCCTTGGTAACAGCGTTGTAGCTCAACCTAGTAAAGGCATTCATACCGTCGTATTTGTTTAATGGTTTGTCCATATCGGGCTCTCAGTCAGGCAGGGAAACAAGGGAGGATACAATATTAACCTTGGGCAAACAGATTCAAACAGTGGGGTTTCCTAAAGAGAATTAACCTCGATCGAGGAGTCGAATGCGTTAATGTTGTCGTATGTTAGACGGGTTTCCTGGAGAACATCCCTTACGGCACGAATTATCGTATTGAACAGAGTCTGAGCAGAAGGGCCATCAGTGTTGTTGATTTCACTCTGGCTCCGCAGTCCATCATCATGAGGCCGTGGTATTCCAAACGGGGTACTAGTAGTTTGCCCTACGAATTTCTCAAACAGGTAGACTTCGCGTCAGAAGTATTGGCAATCTAAGCAAGCAGAACTGGAGAATGTGGAGAGATGGTAGTTGAGACATGAACAGACGACGCCATACCAGCTTTTATTTGGCTTCTTGTTTTGCATTATTTAGCTGAAAGGTGCAACTCAACGAAGACGAGACATAACATCTTTGAAAGAACAAACATGACAAACATGAGGTCACCGTCTTTTTGCTTGGGGATGACTATTAAGATTGCCAGTTTTAGCGTATTGCTATCATCATCACAACTTTTCACATTTATAACTTCTGTATGAGACATGCGTACAAAGAGTACCCGGATGTTAATGTATATTCTTCACATATTTCCTCAACACAATCATATAAAATAGTATTTATTACTGGAATATACATCTATCTACTAGTTCTCATGCATAATCCCCCGTTCTCGAGAACACTTCTCCCCCAAACTCACCGAACATAATCTGGTGCCTGTTCGTCGTCTGGAGTCGCAGTATCAGATCGCGATTCCCCCGACAGCATCAGTGTTTCATCAGACAGCGCAGGTTCTGAATTCCCAAATTCGCCTTCGTTCGGCAATGGGACCTGCCCATGTCCCCTATAGATGATCTGAAGTGGTACTTCCAACTCCAAAGCCCTGTGGTAAACCCCTTCCATATGCAGGGCGATGCGAACGCTATACCGCCGGGATACCAGCGCCGAGCTAAAAGTGGGGACAGGACGTTTATCATCTGAATACGTGAAAACGAGCGTTACTTTCGTTTCCCAAGCCCGTCTTTCTTGAGCTGTCATTGTGCGGACGCAATAGAAAAAGGAATTATCAGCAAACCATTTCATCTAACTGAAATTAGAGAATAATTGTTGTGATCCAAAGTTACCTGCGCACTGCGCCTGATGCTCCTCTTTCCATCTACTTCTTACCCACGGCGAAAATTTCATCTTCCGCGACTGCTCGTTGATAATCTTCGTATCCTTCACCATAACCGTCGACGTCAATAGGTCTCGGGTTGCTGGCAAACGTCGTTGGGGCTCAACAGAGATGAACGTCGTCTGCTTCAACTTTAAAGAAACCACACCAAAAGCCAGAGTCGCCAGCGGCATGGACCCACACGAGCTCCTTATCTCTCGCGACTCGCGAAATCTAAGCGTCAGATTGACGGTAGTCGATGCCCCGCTCTTTCCCCTACTCATCTCAAGCGGCGCCGGCTCCCTTGTTTCTACAGATAGTAAACCCCGCCGTCGAAAAAGCATCCCGGTCCTCAGCACAGCTGATCGTGATAATATATAATCCCCGGGGAAATCGCTCGTACATGAGGGCGGCTGGGGCTCCTGCGTCGGAAACAGCATGATATGCCGGAACGTCCCCGTGGTCGGCCTGCCGTCGCACATGAGATAGGCATGCAGCGTATATGTGATCCTACATTCGCCACGGAAGTTATTCCGTTCGATCGATGGGGGGACGACGCTGCCGGCATCGATGTAGAGCGAAGGGGGGAGCGGGTGGACCATTTCTATGGCCGAAGCGCCGCCGCTTTTGGGGATGAGGATGTGGCTGGGGATGGTGAATTGGAACGGAAACCTTACTGTTCCTTGGTCATCTGGTTGGTGGTTTCTTCTCTGCAGCGAGGTTTGCATGTGGATGAGCTTTTTTTTTAATAGATAATATGCATGTGAGTATCAGTTACCGTGGGCGTAATAGTTGTGTAAATCGGGAGGGGGCCAGCGATTCGAGTTACCTTTTGTTTCATTTCCATGCGACTGGCCTGTGCGTATGTCCTTGCTGATGGGCCGAGAGAATTGCGTATCGTGCCTAGTTTTTTTCAAGCCGTATATCTTAACTCATACCGCCCTGGTCTGATGCCGCTGGAGAAAATCCCAGGGCGCCAAGTGATAGCTGGAGGAGGCAGGCAAGGAAGTATAACAAACCTTCCAGAATAACCCTCACGGAATCAAACTGTGCGCTGTTGCAGTTGTCAATGACAACGGTCCCTGCCACACAACTGTCGTTGAGGAATATGGGCCCGTGGGAATTTCGGGACACTGATATTAATGTTTGTTAGAAGCGGTAATTCGCCGCCTTTATTCCCTCGAGGGAAATAAGCAAGGGTCTAAAGGGAGTTTTCCTCATTTTTTTTCTTACTATCAAGTTGTATGCTGACGCTGTTGCCCGTCATCGGAGATAGTTGAGTAATTTGGGAGGAATTTCTCCCCTTTTTTTGAGGAAGGAGTTGGGGTATTGATGGGAGAGTACACACTCTCAAAAGCTATGAGGATAGGTACATGTACATGTACCTATAGCAGGGAAGTACTTATGTATTTCGAGTCGCAAGCTAAAAAGCTAGGTTTCTCACAGAAAGAGATGGGTATGTATATATATATGAAGGTGTGTGTGTGTGTGTGTGTGTGTGTGTGTGTTAATCTATACATAGTAAGTATACTATCATTTCGCATTGGTGATTTAGTATTATTATTTCTTTTGTTTCACGTTAGATTTTGAAGCTCCGTAGCAGGGAGACCAGGGGAGGCAACAAGAAAGGCCAGGCGCTGTATGAGAGCAAGGGATATTTATATATCTAGATACATATATAGCTAAAAGTATAAAAGCTACAAATCGGCACCAATAGCCGAATCCTCGACAACATCGCCAAAAAAGAAAAAAAAAAAAAGGCAAATTTGAAAATTATGGTTGTTTCTGTTTGTCCTGCTGACTACTACCCGTATGCTCAAGCTCAATTATCATGCCGTACTTATAGTACCTATCCATTATATCTACCGTGAACACAGCAAGGAGCCTGGAGAAGGGTGGTACTAAGTAGCCATCCATTCTGTATCCTTTGTCTTTTGCCAACCAGTGCACTGCACCCATGCTGGGAGAAGGGATAACATGCTGCTTGAGATACATGATGCTCAAACCAACTCATCCATACTGTAGGATCGGGAGTAGGAATAAAATCAATAGATACTTATACTGCGTACAGAACTAAACAAGATCCCTGGCAAACTAGTCCGGTAATTCTTGCGATTCTCCCGTCATTATTGTATCATTCACATGTAACCTGTACTCCGTAAGTAGATGGTCATACTTCTCTCGGGTCTGGGCATTTCTTCAATGAAATCGAGGATCATCCGTCAAACCAACTCCACCTGTTGTTTATCCGTTTGCACTGTCTCCATGCGCACACACGAAAGTTCCACCCATGGAAACCTTTACCCAACTCCGGCTCCGTTCCAACCCACTAGTATTCCCCCGTAGCGCAAATTTGCAATTGATCGGGTTCTTTTTTGTCTTTGTGAGCGGAGAGTTTGAGAATAAGCAGCGTTAAATATGTTAGGCTTTATTTAGGCTCATGAAACAACTCAATGGGTTCTGGATGCTGTCCCTTTCGCCACATGGAATCGACCATCTAGACCTGCAACAGGATGGGTTGAATCCATGCTTGAAGCATCGGGAAAAATCGTTTCTCTCGCGATCCTGCTGATCTCTGTAGCGTAGCGTAATCGCGCAGCGAGTTGGTAAAATGGCGTCCTTGAAATAAAATGCCTCCGCCGTCGCCCAGTTTCGAACCCGCGATGTCACTACCTCATTCGAAACCACCCCAAAAACGCTGGAGCCTTTCAAAGGCATCGGTAAGGAAAACAAAAAAAACTTGTAGCTTCTCTTTGATTGAGCGTGTCATCCTTAGTGCAGGGGCCATGCTAATCTTCTCTGTATCGTTTCTATATGACCAGATGCCCGAAGGCACTGGGTGCTCCTTCATTTGCAATTATATAGGCTGTTTCATTAGTCAGCCGCCGACTTGGGGGTGTGGCAAACATTCAAAGAAGATCCGTGCGTTCTAGAATCTAACGAAGAAGAGCATAGCGTTGTATTACAAACCCCCCAAGAACATCAGAACTTCAACTCTTCATCATTCATCTTAAGAAGTGCCGGATTGAATTTTCCCTACCATGAATTTAAGACAAATCGAGAAAGTTGGAATGGCACCAAAGACCGACCACCCAAGAGTGGCAAATGGCTTCATACCAGAATTTAGCTCCAGATTAGCGAGATAGTGTTGTTTGTTCTTTGCTATGACTTCCCGCAGCGGACAAACTTCACCGGAACCGAACCGAAAGCTGCCTGAATCTGGCCCCAGCGTCTGGTTTGTCAAAGCATCGACCGAGATTCTAGATCCCTCGAGCCATAGAAGTTCCGAATGGAACGGGTAGCCGTCGTCTTCAATGTGCCACCCCCGACCCATCTCTTACGCAAGTTTGCCCCTCTGGCATCATACACAGGTAGAGCAAGCAACCTTCCCGTTTTATCGTTTTCATAATTCCGGGTTCTGGTTGTTGATCAGATGGCTCTGGAAGACCGGAGCATACCCTTCGCACACCCTCTTCAATGGATTTTTTTGTTTTTTATTCGATCAACGTGGCAGAATTACATCTCCTTCATAGCATTGCTTGCGTATTTGTTTGTGGATCGACTAACCCCCATCCGCAGGCGGAATGTGGCTTTCTGGCATATGCCTTAGAGCGGCAGCACACTCCATCTGAATTTTAAAGCCTTTTCTTTTTTGATGTGGTGTCAGGATTTGACATTGCGAGCAAGCCGTTCCATACCAAAACCCTCCGTATTTAGCTGCATGTGCTGTAAGAACAGATGCTAGTCCTCAGTAAAGGATAGCCCACTAGATCCGGAAAATTAGTAGAGGTGATATCCGTGATGAATATGGATTTGAATCAGACCTCGCACGCCTGGAGAAGCTGATGGAGGATTTAGATCGGGATGTGTGATGCTTAGGCTTGGCATATTCGGTCCTTGGCACCGCAGAAGCTTTTTTTTCGCTGGTGGAGGAGGAGGAGATACAGTGCTACGCAAGAAGTTTTGTGACTTCTAATCAATCTACACTAGTTCCAAAGTAACTTAGTGTTTACACAGTTTATTGCTGCAACTAGGAAGCACCACTTCCCAACCAACGCATTGACCTTGGTCGGTTGCGCCTCAATGAGGGGAATGGGGGGCCTCAAATATGAAAACCTGCGCAAGAGAATCGTAGATGTTCCCCTGAAACAATGTTGATGCTACGTTGTGCATCATTTTACTACACCATGCTCCCAGACGACGAATCCGTTCCTACAGTTGAGAGGTGCAGTTCAGATACCGTTGCAGACGATGGAGAGGAGCTTGCCTTTGCTCCAGGTCGATCGCGATGGACGCTGATTAATGGGAAATGGTGGTATCGATCAAGGTGAGGGAGGCAATATATAGGAAGCACTTGAACTGTTCCTCCAGCTAAATGCATCCAGTTACCCTGGTGCTCTTCTGTTCAACTTTGGAGCCTTCATGCTTCCGGCCCTGTATGGGACGCTGTCGAAGCTGTGGGTTGCAAATATTGATTCCTCAATGGTCGCCACGACAGATGCATATACATATATAGGTGTTGTCGTTGAGGTGTTGAACGAAGGCCTCCCTCGCGCCGCATGGGTTATCATCGGCGATGTGAAGCGGTCATTCAAGTCGCGGTTGGGAATTGCCCATTCTCTCATTGCATTCCAGGCGCTCCTTGGCCTGATTATGAGTGTCATTTTTGTATCGGCCGCACGGGGATTTTCTGACGCATTCGTGCCCGGCGCTGCCAAAGATGTCACTATCAACTATGTCCGCATCAGCGCGTTTTCCGCACTGAGTTCTACAATTGAGGTTGCCGTCGCGAACTCTACGAGGGCTCTGGATAAGCCGGATATTCCACTAATCATCAGCTCGACAAAGTTTGCAATCAACATTGTTCTTGATTTTTTGATTATTTCTAAATTCCATGTTGGGAGCCATAGGCCGACGGTTACCATGCAGGCATCGATCCGGCTTGCCTGTGATATGACCTCCGCCATTGTCGGTGTGGTTTACTTCTTCAGCATTACGAGCATCGACAAGCTTGCGCATAAATGGACCTGGAGAGCATCGCCCCCTTCTCTCACGGCACTGCTGGTGCTGGCTCGGCCAGGATTTATCACTTTCGTTGAATCAGCGATCAGGAACGCGCTTTACCTTTGGCTGGTCACTGGGATTGTCGCCATGGGCTCTGGCTACGCGACAGCGTGGGGTGTCTTCAACACTATTCGCTGGGGCCTGATAATGGTCCCTGTCCAGTCACTGGAGAATGCTTCCTTGGCCTTTGTAGGTCATGCTTGGGGACGTTGGAGACACGAGATTGGAATAAACGAGAGAAGGCCGAAGTGTGGCCGCAGAGACCTCCTAGGTGGGGTTTTTAGTGATCCCCCTTAGCATCCGACTGGAAGCTGATATATGCACCTGAAGTTATTGTTTTTCCTGCCTTGTTGTCAGCAGTGCTTGCCTTGTTGATAGAGGTCCCACTCTGCCTCTTTTTGGCCTTCTATGCTTGCCGGCCATTTGCTTTCTACCTGAGTGGCTCCCAGACCGTCGCTGAAATCACGGCTCATATGTGGAGAACCATTGACTGGTATGTTAAACCCGTATCCGACGCCTCTTGGAAGCATAGCTGACTTAGCAAAGGTGCTATATATTCTATGCAGTTTCAACCCAGCTTGCATCTATTCTCCTGGCCACCCGTCCGTCGTGGTATCTATACCAATCACTCCTTTCCAACCTCCTCTATGTGCTTCCGTGGGCAACTGTCTGCCAGGTCGCAAACCTCGATGCGCAAAATGCATGGACATATCACAGCATCGTATTTGGAGGCAGCCTTTTGTTTTCCTTTTTTGATATCCTTCTCGTTGATGCATTGTGGGCGTGGAGGCTTCTCACTGGAAAGATGCACTTAGGGAAATTTCACAAAGCGTAGGATTTTAATGAATGGTTGGCTAGCTGCATGATATTTCATATTGGAGCCTGATGAAGGAGATAGTGGAACTAAGGCTTGCGTCTATAAAAGCGCTGAGGTAATAAGGGATGCTGGGCCATGACTTTCCGATCCAGCTGCTACTGTAATACTTTGGTTTGTTGGGGTTATTAAATTAAACTGTGTTTACAACAGACAGGGGGGATTTCTCGCCAGATCCAGGATTTTTCGCATAAAAGGCCGTTTCTATGCTATTCTTAAAGCATTTAAAAGCATACCCCGGGTTTTGGTATTAAATTTCTGTATTCTGGCATGCTCACGATACATATATTTTTTAGAGCTAGCGTCATGGCAGAAAGTGGTGAAGGATGTTAAATGAGTCTAATTTAGATATCATATGGCACTATAATTACCACTAACTAATATGTACTAAACTACTTTTGAACTAGTGTATATTGATGAGAAGTCACAAAAGTTTCAAATTCTTGCATAGCACTGTATTGATTAAATACGAGTAGCTAAATAAAACCATTCAACGAACACACGCTTTCTCCTCCTAATTAATTTATCCTTTCCCAAATCCCATACGTATCTAATACCCGATATTTGCCTGCGGAACCGACAAAAACCCAAGCAATTGAAAATAGCCACCTAAACACAATCGGAAAGCACAAAATGGCGCCTTCGGCCAAAAGGCGAAAACTGACCGCCTCGCACCCCAACGCTGTACAGGAGATCCTCTTCGATCCCCAGGCGCGGGCGGAGTTTCTGACAGGTTTCCATAAACGCAAGCTCGAGCGCGCTAAGCAGGCGCAGGAGAATGCGGAGAAGAGAGCAAAGGAGGAGAAGAAGGAACAGAGGCGGCGGGTTAGTTAAAAAAAAAAAAAGAAAAAAAAAACCCTGTTTCTCCTTCTCTTTGATAATGACTTTGTTTGAGAAGGGGGAGAGAGATTACGTTTGGTGATGGCGTGTATTAATTATGTTTTGCGGGGAGAAAATGAATAGATGCGAGACGAGCGCCGTGCGGAATTCGAACGGGCCCTTGCGGAGAACAAATCGTTGATGCGGGAGATAAGTCGGGCTGCCGCTGCGGAGAGTAGTTCCGACGAAGGTGGGGAGAGTAATGATAATATTATTATTGATGAGGAGTGGGGGGGAATAACCGAGCCGCCACCAGTGGATTATGAAGCGGAATATATCGACGAGGATAAATATACGACGGTGACGGTGGAGGAGTTGGATGCTTCTTCCCGGGAAGGGTTGAGGAGAAGAGTTGATATGGAGAGTAGTGACGAAGGAGAAAGTGGCGATGATGGGGAGACGAGGAATGAGGTAGAGGAGGGAGGGCGGGAGGATGGTGGGGATACATCGAGGGTGAAGAAACGAGCATGGACCAAGAACAAGAGCAAGAACACGAACATAAGCGGTGATGGTGATAAGAATAATATATCAGATCGGCCGAAAAGTAATTCGAAGAAGAAGAAGCGGAGTTTCCGATACGAGAATAAAGCGGAGCGGAGGGTAGCGAAGCTGAAGGAGCGGGCTGGTGGGAAGAAGCGGGCGAGGGAGAGGAAAGCGGGGGCATAAATTCCCGAAGACATGTGCGAAGTATGTATTCTATTGAATTATATTTAATGGAATAAAATAAGCTGATTGAAACTTTTATGAATGTGAGCGGATTTGACCCTTGCCATCTGAAGAGCTTATGGGCGGATGCGTTGGGCAAAAGGGCTACAACAACTCATCGAATCTCATTAAGGCTTTGTATATACTACAGCCGGGAAAGTAAATTATGCTTGTAAAATTGGGGAATAAAATAGAGGACATAATATAGTAGCTTCAGCACTAGAACAGTGGCACGTTCTTTGGAAGATTTCTTTCTTTTGACATTTTAAACCGCAAGCTGGAAGCACAAGATCGTAATCAAGGATGGAGAGAGCGACACAAGCGGAAATGAATTAGAAAGAAGAAACTTGATATGAATATATTCGTATACACCCCGCCCCCTCCCCCATCATCTACACATTGCCCATGAGAGTTTCCAGGTCCCGCAGCTCCTTCTGCAAATCCTCATACTTCTTCGACATCTCTTCATATTTAGCCTCCCATTGGTCACGGGAAGTCTCAAGCGCCTGGACCTTGCGCTCGTAATGTCCAGCCTTGACGTCAGTTTGGCGAAGCCTATTTGTCCATAGCAAGTGGTTGAGTCAATCAGTGCCTTATATCAACAGAATACATCTAGGAAACTCAAATGGAAAACGGGGGAGATAACCAATACGTACTTCTCATTCGTCTCACGAAGGGTCTTGTCAGTTTCCTCGGCCTCCTCCTCGAGGAGCTGCAGACGTCTTTGCAGGGACTCGTTCTGTGTACCGTGTTGAGCATTTTCGGAGGCCGACGCCTTGGCATCCTTCAGATCAGCCTCGAGCTTCTCGACATCGGCCTCCAGCAGCTGGTTCCGGTGAGTGAGGGATTTGATTTCTTGTTCCTTTGCCAGATTCTCCTGCTCGAGAGCCTTGACTTTGTTCTGTAGCTCTTCGACCTTGGCGTGGGCATCGTCGGCCTCCAGACGGAGGGTGTTCATTTTCTAAATTTCCCAATAGGGGAAAAAAGTAGACAAAGGTCAGCTTTAAAATACATCTATGTAAGTAATTTAATTGGGAGTGAGCGAATGCAATGGAAACAACCGCACTCTCCCCACCCCTCCTTTTCTTCCCTTCAGAGATCCGGTTGCTATAGGAGGTTTGAGTGGAAATGGAGGAAAGCTCTGGGGCCACCCGCTTCGATGTTACCCCGCGATAAACAGACAGGGAATACAGACCTCCTTGATTCTATCCATGTTGAAAGATGTTTGTTAGGGCGGTCGAGTTTTAAGTGAAGAGAGTGTAAACAAGAGTGTGCTCGGTCAACGAGGCAGATGAATAAAAGACGTGGTAGCTGGTTGGGTATAGAAAGCCACGAGAGACAGCAGGCAGAAACAAGAGACCAGAAGATACAACACAAGATGAGGGATGTCCGACTATTATTTGTTGGGTGAGTTGCAGGGGAAGGTTAGCGGGTCAAAGCAAGAGAGTTAGCGGCAGAGTTAGTTGACTAGCTGGTTAGCGTGCAAGAATGATGGATTAGGTAATGTGTTATGTAAGAGACACGCGGTTTCCCTGCCAACAGAAGACCAAAACATTGACTGTTGAACCCGCCAGAAAGGAAGCCAGTCTCGTTGAAATCACAACTCTGTTGCGTCTACTCTTCAGACGTGATTCATTCAAGAAATTACTCCCTCACATCTGGCGGGAGAGTCCGCCTGTTGGAAGTGAAACACATCGCTCAACTCAAAATGCTGGCCGCAAGAGATCAAGAAAACCTTGTCCATGCTCATCAGACTGCTGCTGCTGCCAAACCCCTGAACCAGAGTACCAGACAGCTACAACCAAAGACACCCGGTAACAGAGCACCGAAAACACCCTTCGGGCTATCCTTGAATGACGAGAATAATCCTCTGGTCTTTGGTGGGGGAAGGAAGACAGGAAAACCGAATAATGGACAGAACGAGAATATCCTGAAGTCAGGGCAGGATGCAATTGCTGGTGGGAATGCGTTCGTTACGCCTATGGGTAAGTTTTTCTTGCTATTCTCTGCGTTTCGATAGAGTGCAGCCGGATCTGACACCCTCTTTTCTTTCTGGTATAGCCCCACGAAGTCGTGCTCCCTTAGGAGTGAAAACGACAAATGCGAAGGCGCAAGCTTTCCAAACCCCAGCACCCCCTTTGGGTACATCTAAACCAGTCAAGACCACAAAGCGACCTTCAGCGACTCGAAAATTGAAGCAGAGCACCCCTGAAGTGCTGCCAGGTCCGCCCAAAGTCGTTGCTACAGAGGACGAAAAGGACGATGTTCCAGATATTGAATATATGCCTCCCAAACCAACACGTATGTTTACAAATACGCCCTCCGCCCTCCCCCTTCCAACAAATTTGATTACGATACCTCGTTTAACTTATT